>NC_083443.1:27450044-27629485 GCF_020745735.1 Hemiscyllium ocellatum
TTAAAGGGATGATGGCAAATGGGACTTGATTAGGTTAGGACCTGGGTTCGATTCCACCCTCAGGTGACTGTCCGTGTGGAGTTTACACATTCTCCCTGTGTCTGCGTGGGTTTCCTCCGGGTGCTCCGGTTTCCTCCTGCAGTCCAAAGATGTGCAGATGGCCAAGGAAAATCGCCCATAGCGTTCAGGGACGTGCAAGTTAGATGCATCAGCCATGGGAATAATGCAGGGTTTCAAGGTCTGGGTGGGATTCTCTACAGAGGGTTGGTGTGGAATTGTTTCCACGCTGTAGGGATCCTATGGTAATTCTAAAACTTAGACTTAGACTTAGACTTAGAGTGTGGAAACAGGCCCTTCGGCCCAACAAGTCCACACCGACCCGCCGAAGCGCAACCCACCCATACCCCTACATTTTACCCCTTACCTAACACTACGGGCAATTTAGCTTGGCCAATTCACCTGACCCGCACATCTTTGTGACTGTGGGAGGAAACCGGAGCACCCGGAGGAAACCCACGCAGACACGGGGAGAACGTGCAAACTCCACACAGTCAGTCGCCTGAGTCGGGAATTGAACCCGGGTCTACAGGCGCTGTGAGGCAGCAGTGCTAACCACTGTGCCACCATGCCGCCCACTAATGTCCTTTAGGAAGGAAATCTGCCATCCTTACCTGGTCTGGCCTACATGTGACTCCAGACCCATGGTAATATGGTTGCTGGTTGGCTGAAACAGTCAAAGTCAATTAGGGATAGGTAATAAGTAAAAATTTTCAATGAATGGCTTTTGCCCGAAACATCGATTCTCCTGCTCCTCAGATACTGCCTGATCTGCTGTGCTTTTCCAGCCCCAGGCTCTTATCTCCAGCACCTGCAGTCCTCATTTTCGCCTTGGGTAAATATTGACCTTGCTATCAAAGACAATTTTTTTTTAAAAAATTGGATTTGACACTAAATGCCACTTGCCTCTCAGATAGGAAGTGGAAAGGACAGCGTTTTGAGCTGCATGCCCAAGACCAGGGGAGTGCGTGGGTAACCTCTGAGACACCGCAATAAATTACAAAATAGTGCCAATCCCTTTTACATCAGAAGCAACCCAGTAAGTTACAGGCAAGAGACTGTGCTGCAACAGGTGTGAGACCACACCAGGAACCTCTGCCTGATGACAATAAATAAAACCTGAAGCAACTAACGCAGCATCTCTGTTACTATCTTTTTTCCCTGGGAGCTCTCCCCTCTACATTCATACACTCCGAGAGATGCACAGCGTCTGGTGTTAAGGGAGTGGCCAGGCATCAATGAGGGTTTCACCAATTTCCTCATTTCCCCTCCCTCCATCTTACTCTAGTTCCAACCTCCCAGCTCAGCTCTGTCCATGACCCACCCCATTTGTCCATCTTCTTTCCCACCTATCAGCTCCACCCTCCCCTCCGACCTATCACCTTTACCCCCATCTCCATCCACCTATTGCACACTCAGCTACTTTCCCCCAGCCCCAGCTCCCCTCCCATTTATCTCACCACCCCGGAGGCTCCCTGCCTCATTCCTAATGAAGGGCTTTTGCCCAAAACGTCGATTCTCCTGCTCCTTGGATGCTGCCTGACCTGCTGTGCGTTTCCAGCATCACACTCTCAACAGATATCCTACCCTATCCCATTTGCCAGCACTTGGCCCATATCCCTCTAAGCCCTTCCTATTCACATATCCATCCAGGTGCCTTTTAAATGCTGTAATTGTACCAGCCTCCACCACTTCCACTGGCAGCTCATTCCATACACCCTTTGATCATTCACAGTTTGGTGGGTTCACAGATGCTATTGGATTGCCAGTCATACTGGAGTTTGCCAGCCCTCAGTTGGCACCAGGATCATAAAACAGGTCCACAAACTGCTTTACTGAAAGAGACAAGCCTGAGCTGTCAGCCGACATCATCCCTTCCATCACAGACCACTGGGCATCAATTAAACTTCTCCTGATTCGGGAACAATGAAAGAACCCATATCTATAATAGAGTGTACCTACACGGCATGGTGGCTCAGTGGTTAGCACTGCTGACTCACAGCGCCAGGGACCCAGGTTCGATTCCAGCCTCGAGCGATTGTCCACGTAAACTTCGCAAAGTCTCCCTGCGTCTGTGTGGGTTACCTCCCACAGTCCAAAGACGTGCAGGTTAGGTGGATTGGCCATGGGAAATTGTCCTCAGTGTCCAGGGATGTGGATTAGCCGTGGAGTGGGAAATGCTCTTGGGAGGGTTCGTTTCTATTCTATTCTATGATTCTAGCCAATGGAGCCAAAGGTAAAGTTGCCATTGTCTTATTGGACCCTAGGGCTACTCTCTGAGATGACTGTTGGGGTTTACCACACCTCAGGAGAGGTGGAGAAGGCGAGTCCTTCGTGCTGACCTCAGGCAGTGAAGGGAAATTGAACCCACGTTGTTAGTATCACTCTGCATCGCAAACCAGCTCTCCAGCCAACTCAGCTAACCAACTCCCCCATTCTCTTGAATTGGACTCACCGTTGCAACGCATGACAGTTCAAACTGTGGACTGGAGAAACCTTTCGGGGGGGGTGGCAAGAGAAAGCGTAAAAATATCAAGCAAAAGACAGACAGCGCGGGACGGATTTGGTACATGGCGTGAGACATATGAAGGGCTGACCCATCTTACCGAGGAAGCTCTGGGAGCTACATGAACATCACCAGCTAATTCCTACTGTTACAAAGGTAGAACTAGGTTAAAAACAATGACTGCAGATGCTGGAAACCAGAGTCTAGATTAGAGTGGTGCTGGAAGAGCACAGCAGGTCAGGCAGCATCCGAGGAGCAGTAAAATCGACGTTTCGGGCAAAAGCCCTTCATCAGGAATACAGGCAGAGAGCCTGAAGGGTGGAGAGATAAGTGAGAGGAGGATGGGGTGGGGAGAAAGTAGCATAGAGTACAATAGAAGAGTGGGGGAGGGGATAGGTCGGGGGTTGGGGGGGAAAGAGGGTGGAGTGGATAAGTGAAAAAGAAGATAGGCAGGTAGAACAAGTCATGGGGACAGTGCTTAGCTGGAAGTTTGGAACTGGGGTGAGGTGGGGGAAGGGGAAATGAGGAAACTGTTGAGGTCCACATTGATGCGCTGGGGTTGAAGTGTTCCGAGGCAGAAGATGAGGCGTTCTTCCTCCAGGCGTCTGGTGGTGAGGGAGCGGCGGTGAAGGAGGCCCAGGACCTCCATGTCCTTGGCAGAGTGGGAGGGGGAGTTGAAATGTTGGGCCACGGGGCGGTGTGGTTGGTTGGTGCAGGTGTCCCAGAGATGTTCCCTAAAGCGCTCTGCCAGGAGGCGCCCAGTCTCCCCAATGTAGACTGACCACCCACCTTATTAAAAAGAGGCAAATTCCATAAATTTCACTTAAATACCTAAACTCAAAGACAGGCTCTTTAAACAACATTTGGCCCAGCTCTTGAGTATTATATAGGATTACAATTTGAATGATGGTGGTTAATGCATGATTACTGATCCATTTGAAAGTGGGATACTTGAACCAAACAAAAAGGTTTTAAGCATCACTGACAAAGGAAACTCCCCAGCTAAATTTGTGCACAGCCAGATCCCACAAACAGCAAGCAATAGCGATGAGGTAATCAGTTTCAGTCTCTTTGGTTGAAAGATCAATACTTGACCTAGACACAAAAGGGGAGCGGTGTGTGGGGGGGCAGTCCTGCATATTTTCACAAGAGTGCCACGATTGGGGGTCCAACAGAAAGGGCACAGAATTGTAAGTTGGCAAGACCCAGTAGAGCACCCTGACAGAACCCTTGGAAAGATCAGATCGTGTCACGTCTGCAAGAGGTTACACCTGAAACAGTCCTGGATCAGCGTGACTCAGCTACTCACAGTGCAAACCGCTGAGTCATTAGGGAAACTGCCGTTACGCTAAAAGTTAACCTTAGTACATTGCAAACCTAGTCCAGAAGTTCTCCCACAAAACATCACCTTCCTGAACTCACCCACATTTAACCAAGCAACAGAAGGTGCAAACAATCTGTTGCTGGAAGTTATATCAATTTCCACACAGTCAGTCCCAGCACAACTGCAGAGGTTTGTAAGATTAGAAGGGGTTGGAGCACAAGTAGACCATCCCGCCCTTCGAGTCCGTTCTGCTAGAAAAACACAGCTAATTGGAACGTGGCCTGAACTCACTTTCATAGAATCATCATAGAATCCCTACAGTGTGGAAACAGGTTCTTTGGTCCAACAAGGCCACACTGAGGCTCCGAAGAGTAATCCACTCAGACCCATTCCCTTACCCTATTGCTCTACATTTCCTGCTAACCAACGCATCTAACCTACACATCTCCAGACACTATGCGCAATGTCCCCATGGCCAATCCACCTGACCTGCACATCTTTGGACTGTGGGAGGAAACCGGAGCACCCAGAGGAAACCGAGGCAGACACGGGGATATTGTGCAAACTCCACACAGACAGTTGTCCGAGGCTGGGTCCCTGGTGCTGTGAGGCAGCAGTACCAACCACTGAGCCACAGTGTTGCTACTTTATTCCCTGTTGCCTCTAATAACTCTTGATCCTCATGGATCAAAAGTCTGTCTAATGCAGCCTTGAATATATTCAAGGTCTACTCTTGAGAAGAGCATCCCAAAGTCTAATGACATCACCCCGAAACTCTGTCTATACAAGAAGCTCCTCATCTCCATTTCGAGTTTGTGATCCTTGTCATTTTAAACTGCCCCATCACCCAGTTCTAGATTCAAGGAAACATATTATTTTGAGGGACATGACAATATATTTCAATAAGATTACCTCTTCTTCTTCTAAACCCCAACATGCACAGACTCAAATCAGCCTTCCCTTTCTGGACAGCCCCTTCCATTCCAGCAATGAGTCAAGTCAGTTTCCTCGGAATTACAAGCAAATCCTTGCATAAGTAAGGGTCTAAAACTGCACAGGTAGTCTGGGCATTAAGATCCTCTACAGGGGTAACACTTGCTTATTTTTTTCCTTTACTCCATCCCCTTATCCCAATAAAAACCAACATTTCATTTGCCTTCCAAATTAACTTGCTGTTGCTGCACACACTAACGTTTTGAGATTCGTGTGCAGGAAACCCATTACCCTCTGCACCTCACGGTTCTGCATGTATCTCTGCATTTAAACAATAAGTACTACTCTGCTCCCACAATGGACAAGCTCACTTTATATTCAGAGTTCTGCCCTACTCACCTGACTTTCTGTAACCCCCTTGCAATTTGCTTACAACACAGGTAGTACTGACTCACTGCAATGTGACTTTGGAAGCTGATTGCAATGCACAGCTAATCTCGCCGCCCAGCTCCCTCCTGAACCTATACCTTCCTCTGTTTCAAGCATTTCTCTGGTTTTCCCCCTAGGGCGATACTCCATTGCTCTCTCGTTCTCCGCTGTGGCCAAATAGAATCTCCACATTCCTAAAATGCTTGACATGAATTTGACAAAGAGAACGCATCGTGGAAATGCATCAGCGCAGATCAAATGTGTACTTTAAAAAGTCCAATTACAAACAAATATATCAATTAAGAGACGCTGGCCATTCGGCCCTTCAAGATTGCTCTGCCATTCAATCAAAACGCGAAGGAGAGTCTTTGGGTCTGAAATGTTAACTCTGCTTTCTCTCCATGGATGCTGCCAGACTTGCTGAGCTCTTTCAGCAATTTCTGTTTTTGTTGCAACCATGAATCTATTTCGTTCTAGATGCCACATTCCTACCTGAGCAGACTTAATACGAACCCATATTACTCATTCTCACTGACTTCAGATGATAATCCACCAGATGGATGGAAATAACCTGGGCACCTCAGACCTGACAGCACGGAGGAGAACTCACTTCTCTTTCAGAGCTCTGTTGTTAAACCTAAAACGCAGCAGATGAGATTTCCTCCCACCTTCACTTTGCAAATCTTAGTTCTAAATCTAGAGCAACCCCCCCAGTAAACAAACTAACCACTGCCACAAGTTAAAGAGAGTCTCCCACTCCATTTCCACATACTTTTTCATCAACCTGGCCTCCGGGCCCAGAGGTAAAGATAGTATCCCAAGGACTCACCCCAGTCCACTTATACAACATCAAAACTGCTAAAGTCTGGATGAAATATACATAATTACATTCGCGTCACTAAGATTCAGTAAAATTCAAAACGGTGATGAATTAAAGCAACGCTGTCAAGTTTCAATTGTTTCTCTTTCGATAGTAACTTGTTGCTAATACACCAGATTGGGTCAATAGCAATTCTGAGCCCTACAACGTTCTCTAGAATTACAACAAATGGTCTTAGTCTTTGTAGGCGTCAGCCATTCCTTTCTCAGTCACCCTCTACTGCATGACTTGAGATTAAATCTTTACAGACACAAATTCTATGACCTCAAGTGAACTACGTGCCTCTGACATAACATAGTTTTCAATTTAAACAAAACTGCTTTGAAATAGTTTAAATCAGCAACACAGAACCTTTACGTATAATTAAAAGGATATGTTTACACTACTAAGAAGCACAACAATTTCTGAGGCTTCAATTTATTTTATAAAATGAGTAAAACTATTAACTACATTTATTTCTCCAGTGTCAAATATCATTGCATTGGTATAGTTCACAAACAAAGTTTCAGCCAAAACAGCAATAAGACCTAGTGCTCCTTCAATAATGTGCACAGAGAAATGCAACGTTTTAGAAAGAATTAATTTTGATTTCATCAAAAATTGTTTATACTCTATCAGATACTTCTTAGTGATAGCTTTGACTGCATTTGGACAAGAGAAAGAGAGAAAGGAAGAAAAAGAGACAGCAAAAAAAGAGACTCACAAACATAATCGTAAATATCAAAACAGAAATTTGTTGGAAAAACCCAGCAGGTCTGGCAGCAGCTGTGGAGAGAAATCAGAGTTAATGTTTCAAATCTAATGACCCTTCCTCAGAATTCAGTTCATTGGACCCCAAGGGTCACTGGACCTGAAACGTTAACCCTGATTTCTCTCCATGGATGCTGGCAGACCTGCTGAGTTTTTCCAGCAATTTCCATTTTTAGTTTCCGATCGACAAAATTGGAGGTGTAGAGGACAGCGAAGAGATTTACCTCAGATTACAAAAGGATCTGGACCAGATGGGCCAATGGACTGAGAAGTGGCAGATGGAGTTTAATTCAGATAAATGTGAGGTGCTGCATTTTAGGAAAGCAAATCTTAGCAGGACTTATGGTAGGGTCCTAGGGAGTGTTGCTGAACAAAGAGACCTTGGAGTGCAGGTTCATAGTCCCTTGAAAGTGGAGTCGCAGGTAGATAGGATAATGAAGGCGGCATTTGGTATGCTTTCCTTTATTGATCAGAGTATTGAGTACAGGAGTTGGGAGGTCATGTTGCAACTGTACAGGACATTGGTTAGGCCACTGTTGGAATATTGCATGCAATTCTGGTCTCCTTCCTATCGGAAAGATGTTGCGAAACTTGAAAGGGTTTAGAAAAGATTTACAAGGATGTTGCCAGGGTTGGAGGGTTTGAGCTACAGGGAGAGGCTGAACAGGCTGGGGCTGTTTTCCCTGGAGCGTCGGAGGCTGAGGGGTGACCTTATCGAGATTTACAAAATTATGAAGTGCATGAATAGGACAAAGAGGCAAAGTCTTTTCCCTGGGGTGGGGGAATCCAGAACTAGAGGGCATAGGTTTAGGGTGAAAGGGGAAAGATATAAAAGAGACCTAAGGGGCAACTTTTTCACGCAGAGGGTGGTACGTGTATGGAATGAGCTGCCAGAGGGAGTGGTGGAGGCTGGTACAATTGCACCATTTAAGAGGCATTTGGATGGATATATGAATAGGAAGGGTTTGGAGGGATATGGG
Organism: Hemiscyllium ocellatum; assembly: GCF_020745735.1. Taxonomy (NCBI): domain Eukaryota; kingdom Metazoa; phylum Chordata; class Chondrichthyes; order Orectolobiformes; family Hemiscylliidae; genus Hemiscyllium; species Hemiscyllium ocellatum. The sequence continues at coordinate 27,457,904 of NC_083443.1, forward strand.
CCGGGTGCTGGCAGGTGGGACTAGATTGGGTCGGGATATCTGGTCAGCATGGACGGGTTGGACCGAAGGGTCTTTTTCCATGCTGTACATCTCTGACTCTACGACAGCATTTGCAGTTCTGTTTTCACAATCATTTATAATATAGGTTGTAATGTTATGTTGCTGTGATGCTCCGTCTCTAGAATACAATCAACAGAAAAAAAGACAACTATTCTCAATACCCAACTTGCATATATCAAGTAGTAAAGACCCTGTCTCCCAAACCTGCTATCTAAGCACTCACTTAAACATGACAGGATTCAAATTATGCAGGAACCATATAATTAATAAATCCCAACTTCCAGCAACAGTTTAGCCCAGATATTTCTAAGAAGCAAAATCTGCCTGGAATAACTTTGTGCACAGGTACTGTCAATCTACACACACTTTTTTAAAAGATATCTCCAATCTGGTTGCTATTCAGGTGGCACTCACTGCACAAATTATTGTGTAAAACAGTCCAACCATTCACTGGCAGAATCCAGCCCAGCCTTTTGTTTCTATATTCACTCCTGCATCCACCTCTGCATTACCCTCAAACATTCTCCTCCGACGTCAAAATCATTTCTGGTCCAGGGTAGCTGTCCAACAAGGAAAGACACAATTTGGCTTTGGTTACAAAGACATCAGATACCCCCACCCCCAAATTCTCATTTATTCAAGCACAGGAGGAGGGTGTTGCTGGTTATGCAGCATTTACTGCCCACCCCCGATCGCCCAGAAGGTAGTTAAGAGTCAATCACATTACTGTGGGTCTGGAGTCACATGTAGGCCAGATCAGGTAAGGATGGCAGTTTCCTTCTCTCAAGGACATCAGTGAACCCAGATGGGCTTCCCTGACATTAGCAATGGATTTACGGTCATTATTAGATTCTTAATTCCAGATATTTATTGAATTCAAATTCCAAAATCTGCCGGAGCAGGATTTGAACCCGGGTCCCCCGAACATTACCCGAGTCTCTGAATTAACAGACTGACGATAATACCACTAGGCCATTGCCTTGCCTTTAATGGAGTAATTCCATCTCAAGGCATGTCACAGGTACATTGACAAAGTGCGACACAAACAGGCAGGTGTTGGACAAAGAGTTTAATGGAGTGTTTTAAAAAAGGAAGACAGAGATTTAAGGAGGCGTACTAAATTATAAAAATCAGGGATAGGCAGGATACCAGAATGTGCATCTCAGGTTACAGAGATACCAAACAGACAAGGGCCTGGACCATCTTGAACATGAGCGTGAGAACTATAACAGAGGCATTGTCAGATCTGGCAGCAAGGTAAGTGGAAGCATGGGACTTGGTGTGATCCAGAAGATGAGTGTACCTTCAGGTGGATGAAAAAAGGTGGGTGAGGTGGTGGTAGGTGGGGGTAACTGGGCTGGTTAGGAGAGCATTAAAGTAGGCTATAGACAAATGGCAGCAAACACGATGCAGGTTTGTATGCTGACGGAATGGAAAGAGCACCCACTTCCCAGGGCAAAAAAAAAACTTATCACTAACAAAAGCCATGCAACAACTTATCCAATTCAATATATACACAGCTTTCAACAGCGAATATGAAGAAACATTAAGAGTCTACAAGTGAATTTGCCCCTGGTGTAATCCTGCATGGCACTAAAAATGGCAGTTATCCAGGAAATGTTGCAATAATGTTCTCTGGAGAAATCCATAAATGCATGGTAATGGATAGGTCGCAGGAACACATGCAAACATTGAACTGTTACAGCACGGGCCTCAAAACAGCACACCAGTCAAAATGGACTCTCGGAGTCCCAATGTCCCAAACATTCACATTTCCCCAAAACAAAAACCAACCAGTCACCCAGTTATTATTACAATCCAGCATTGAATATCAGTCTTTTTTTTTGCTGAAACAGGATATGTACCGGTTACAAAGGCATGCTTTAATCAAGTTTAGACCCTCCCTGTTCTGTTCTGGATCCTGCTCAGAAGGCTAGTTCCACATTAAAACAAGGTTATCAAGATGTTCTTCTGTGTAAAAGTTTGTGCAGACTGCAGGGACTGCATTGTAAGAGAGTTGGGGCCAGAGGGGTGTTTACACCGAAATACTGCATCTGTTTTGAACCTTGCTAAAAAAAAATACTTAGGTTAAGTTAAAGATAGTGAAATACTACAAGGAGAAGAGAAGCTGCCAAGGACACTTGATTGTAAAAACGCAACGATGGCTCACCTTTGATCTTAACAGTTGGTGAATTGGGACCAGCAGACTGCTTCCTCCACCCTCGCCAGTTCTGACACAAGCTCTCTGCCTCAGATATGAAGGAGCAGAGGGAATCCTCCTCAAACCGGTCACTGTCTTCAAAGGAAAATCTCTCGCCATCCTCCCACTCTGCAAACATTAGTTCCATCACATTGACAGCGGCAGGAATGATCCAAAGAAAGCAGTCAAGGTGTGTAAAGGAATCCAAGCTCGTAGGCACTTGGGAACAATAGACTTGTACACAATTCCTTGGGTTCAGGGGCCTTCTAATTGACTCAACTTCCTCACATTTAAGTCGATTTCCGAAACAGCCCTGGTGTCCCCTTAAGGTGGAAATGGCCTCTTGTCATTCATTCGGGTCTCCAACCCTTTGGATAAATGAGTCAAGCAAATTCTGCATTCCAAATTTCCCACTGAAATAAACAAAACCTCCAAAAGAGAATTTAAAACATCCTTCAGGAGACAGATCCTTTTTTTTGATGTTGTGGCAATCACTTTGGTGTCCCTTTTGTTCCCTTTACATGCACACTCTCTCTCTCTCGGCTGGTTGGAGGGGGTGGGAGGGATGGTGGAGTTGGGGAAGAGAAGAGAGATACAAAAGTCACCTCCAGTCAATCCTCGGAACCTGAAACAACAAAAGGGTAGATTTCAAAATAAAATAACTCATATTTTCTCCCCCTCCCCTCAGGGGAAATGATGGTTAGAGGGAGGGCATGCACAGAGCCTGAAATTTTGCTGTTGCCTCTCTCCTTCTGGGCAAAATTGTCCTTGACCAGTGAATGTGGTTTGGAAAAGAGAGACAGAGAGACAGAGGGAGACACAGAGGGAAGGGGAATCCCACCCCCTTCCCATGAAATGGCAACAATAAGGGCGCTGGCAACAAATGTGTCAATTTCAGCTGCAAATAGAACGGGGAACCCCCCTCCCCCCCTTTCATGTAGCAAACTTCAAACCCAGCCAGATCCCCTCTCCCCTCTGGGGGAACAGGGGCAGGCACACACATAAAAAGAAAGTTGACACACGGAAACAATTACGAAGCAAAATTTAAAATAAAAATCTCCGACGGTGACGATAGGAATCACCAAAACGCGGAGAGCCGGGAGCTGTTTCTCACAGTTTCTGTTATTGTTTGAGAACACCCTCTCTCTCTCTCTCTGAGTGTCCTCTCTAAACATGGATACTTCACCTGGGTCAGTCATCAGCTGTTGGCTACTTCCGTTTCTATCACATGATTTCTCTCTCTCTCTCTTTTTTGCACAGGCTGAGAATTGAATGGCTCTGAAATTGATCAGCCCCTTCTCTGTGTGTGTGTGTGTGTGTTCTGTCAATCCTTTGTTGCAAAGACAAGGAGTAGCGCAGCAGCATACAGACAAAAAAAACACCCCTCACCAACCTCTTTAGATCCTGATCTTCCTTTCTCTTTGCTAAGATTGTATGTGTGTGTATATATATATATATATATAAACGACCTCTAACCCGGGTACTTCCTATACGTAAAAGGAAATGAGAGTCTGACGTTTGGACACTTTTGACAGCACGCTTTCTCTGTCTCTCTCTCTCTCTAAGTAATGCAGCCTTGCAAAAGTGGGAGGGAGCAGAAAGAGAGAAAAAAAATAAAGGACTCCCCCCACCCCAGTCACCTCTCCTTTCTTACTGAAGCCTGCTTTACAACACAACAACAAAAAAAATTAGCTAGGGGAAAGCCAATGCTATGCTCCCACCCACTCCCCCAATCTTGTCATGAGCTGAATGGTTCATGGTTAGAGGTGACCACATTAGAGTCATAGAGATTTACAAGCGCGGAAACAGACCTTTCGGTCCAACCCGTCCATGCTGACCAGATATCCCACCCCAATCTAGTCCCACCTGCCATAACCTGGTCCCTATCCCTCCAAACCCTTCCTATTCATATACCCATGTTGCAAATTTACCCTCCACCACAGCTCCTACAGTTTCAGTCTTGGTACCATCAAATCTCCATTCATTTTTTTTTCTTAATGGAGAAGTTTTGTTTGACCTTACGTCTCCACCCCCCACCCCCCATTCTGGCTGCACATTCCTGAGCAACATACTTTTTTTTGTTATTTAGGAAGTTATAGATAGGAAAGTACAGAATCAGAAACTGCCTGAAAAACACAGCAGGTGTGGAGAGAAATCAGATTAAGAAATATGAATAAGGTTTCGGGTCCAGTGACCCTTATCGACTTGAAACGTTAATTCTGATTTCTCTTCATAGATGCTGACAGACCTGCCGAGCTTTTCCAGCAATTTCTGCCTTTGTTTCTGATTTACAGCATCCACAGTTCTTTCAGTTTTTTTAAAGTGCTCTAGATGCAGCATGGAGATCTGAAAGATTAACATCTTCAGCTGCATTGGCAGCATCTGTAGAGAGTTATGGTTTAAAGTCTCACTATGAGTGATCTCTGGTTGTAGGGGGGGCAAGCAATACAAGTTTTAAAAATGTTTTCACTGTTTTAGGGGAAATGGTTGTCTTTCTGGCCGGGAGGAGGTTAAAACAAAGTAATAAAACTGAGGAACAGGACATTGGGGTCTGACCAGAACCAAAAGCAGAAATTTCTGGGGAAGCTCAGCAGGCGGCACAGTGGCACAGTGGTTAGCACTGCTGCCTCACAGCTCCAGAGACCTGGGTTCAATTCCCGCCTCAGGTGACTGACTGTGTGGAGTTTGCACATTCTCCCCGTGTCTGCGTGGGTTTCCTCCAGTTTCCTCCCACACTCCAAAAATGTGCAGGTCAGGTGAATTGGCACCCGTAGTGTTAGGTTCAGGGGTGAATGGGTCTGGGTGGGTGCGCTTCGGCGGGTCGGTGTGGACTTGTTGGGCCGAAGGGCCTGTTTCCACACTGTAAGTAATCTAATCTAATCGGTCTGGCAGAGTCTGTGGAGAGAAATCAGAGTTAAGGTTTTGAGTCCAGTGACCTTCCTCTCTGGTGTGACCAGATTTGTTTAATTGACCTGTTTAGGCACTTTTCAAGAGCAGGTGAGGCTTGAACCCAGGCCTTCAGGCCCTGAAGTAGGGACAGTATCATCCCTAATCTACCACAAATGAGGGTGAAGCAATGGCCTGGTGGTATTGTGAATCCAGAGACCCAGGTCACGTTCTGGGGGCCGTGATAGATGGTGCAATTTGAATCCAACAATAATCTGGGATTAAGAGTTGAATGATGACCATGAATCCATTGTTGATTGTCAGGGGTTAAAAAAAACCCATCTTGTTCACTAATGTCCTCCAGAGAAGGAAATTTGTCATCCTTACCTGGTTTGGTCTACATGTGATTCCAGACCCACAGCAATGTCGTTGACTCTTAACCACCATCTGGACAATTAAGGCTGATGCAGCCGGTGATGCCCTCATCCTGTGAATGAATAAAAAAATTCAGAATTTGTCTTGTATACTTGAAAATAGAGGTGTAGTATATAAGCAGTGTGTATATTTCCAAGTATTACTGTTTAACTTGTTTCCCCTCTGGAAAATATGTTTGTTGTAGCATCTCTATACTTTATGTGAGGGGGAACGGCCACTTTTAACTGGGATTGAACCTAAGATTAAGCTCATGGGGAGTAATGAGGGGTGTTGGAGTGAGTCCTGGGGATCTGGTTGACTGGAAGCTGGAGAGGTGGTGCTCAGATTTGGGAAGGGTTCTGTTTTCTGGTCATTCTAGGTCCATCTTCACCTGACACCCCATGCAGCTGGGGAAGGGCCTATTAACTGACTGTGAGGCTATACGAGTGGTAGGTGGGATTAATCACTGCATGCCAGTTGCTAGGTTACACCTCCAGGTCACTAAATACCAGACTAATGCCATTTATAAGTTCACTGATGGCACCATCATAGTCAGTTGAATCTCAGATGGCGATGAAACAGATTACAGATGGGAGGTGGAAGACCTGGAAAAATGGTGCACTGAGAACAACCTAGCTCTCAATGCCGGCAAAGCCAAGGAACTCATTATTGACTTTCGGTGGGATGTTACTCATGCCCCACTACACATTAACACACAGAGGTGGAATGAGCAGAGTGTCAAGCTCCTGGGAATGGTCATTCACAACAAGCTTTCTTGGAATCTTCATGTGGATGCACTTGTTCCAAAGGCTCAACGTCTCTCCTTCCTCAGGCAGCTGAGGAAATTTGGCATGACGGTAAATACCCTTGCCAACTTTTATAGGTGCACCATCGAGTGCATTCTGTCTGGATGTATCACTGCCTGGTATGGCAACTGTACCATTCAAGATCGGAGACGGTTACAGAGAGTGGTGAACTCAGCCTGAACAATCACAAAGGCCAACCTCCCATCCATAGATATGGGAATATTGGAGAGGATGAAAATAGATAAGTCTCCTGGGCCTGATGGCATTTACCCTAGGATCCTATGGGAAGCTAGGGAGGAGATAGCAGAGCCATTGGCCTGGATTTTTATGTCGTCATTGTCAACGGGAATAGTACCAGAGGACTGGAGGATAGCGAATGTGGTCCCCTTGTTCAAGAAAGGGAGTAGGGATAGCCCTAGTAACTATAGGCCAGTGAGTCTGACTTCAGTGGTGGGCAAAGTCTTAGAGAGAATGGTAAGGGTTAAGATTTATGAACATCTGGATAGGAATAACGTGATCAAGGATAGCCAGCATGGTTTTGTGAAGGGCAGGTCGTGCCTCACAAACCTTATTGAGTTCTTTGAGAAGGTGACTAAGGAAGTGGACGAGGGTAAAGCAGTAGATGTTGTGTATATGGATTTTAGTAAGGCGTTCGATAAGGTTCCCCATGGTAGGCTAATGCTAAAACTACGGAGGTATGGCATTGAGGATACATTAGAGGTTTGGATTAGGAATTGGCTGGCTGGAAGGAGACAGAGGGTAGTAGTTGATGGACTATGTTCATCTTGGAGTGCAGTTACTAGCGGTGTACCACAAGGATCTGTTTTGGGACCATTGCTTTTTGTTATCTTTATAAATGATCTAGAGGAAGGGCTTGAAAGCTGGGTAAGCAAGTTTGCGGATGACACAAAAGTCGGTGGAGTTGTGGATAGTGAGGAAGGAAGTGGTAGGTTACAGCGGGATATAGATAAGTTGCAGAGCTGGGCAGAAATGTGGCAAATGGAATTCAATGTAGCTAAGTGTGAAGTCATTCACTTTGGTAGGAGTAACAAGAAGATGGATTACTGGGCTAATGGTAGGCTACTTGGTAGTGTGGATGAGCAGAGGGATCTTGGTTTCCATGTACACAGATCTCTGAAAGTTGCCACCCAGGTAAATAGTGCTGTGAGGAAAGCATATGGTGTACTGGGCTTTATTGGTAGAGGAATTGAGTTCCGGAGTCCTGAGGTCATGTTGCAACTGTATAAGACTCTGGTGCGGCCTCATCTGGAGTATTGTGTGCAGTTTTGGTCGCCATACTATAGGAAGGATGTGGAGGCATTGGAACGAGTGCAGAGGAGGTTTACCAGGATGTTGCCTGGCATGGTAGGAAAATCTTATGAGGAAAGGCTGAGGCACTTGGGGCTGTTCTCATTGGAGAAGAGAAGGTTTAGGGGAGATTTGATAGAGGTGTATAAGATGATTAGGGGTTTAGATCGGGTCGACACTGAGAACCTTTACCGCTAATGGAGTCAGGTGTTACTAGGGGACACAGCTTTAAATTAAGGGGTGGTAGGTATAGGACAGATGTTAGGGGTAGATTCTTTACACAGCGGGTTGTGAGTTCATGGAATGCCCTGCCAGTAGCAGTGGTGAACTCTCCTTCTTTATGGTCATTTAAGCGGGCATTGGATAGGCATTTGGAAGTTATTGGGCTAGTGTAGGTTAGGTAGGATTCGGTCGGCGCAACATCGAGGGCCGAAGGGCCTGTACTGCGCTGTATCTTTCTATGTTCTATGTTCTATGTTCTATAGAATCCATCTTCCAGGCCCGCTGTCAAGGAAAGGCCACCAGCATTCTCAAAGATCCATCCCACTCTGGGAATGTTTTTCTACAACCTCTACCATCGGTGAGAAGGTACAGAAGCCTGAACACATGCACCAGCCAGTTTTGCAACAGTGTCTACTTTACTATTGTTAGAATACTGAATGGACTCACAAACTCTTAACATTTGCCTGTTTTTGTTTTTGCCACTGTTTGCCTATTGAGGAGAAAGTGAGGACTGCAGATGCTGGAGATCAGAGCTGAAAATGTGTTGCTGGTTAAAGCGCAGCAGGTCAGGCAGCATCCAAGGAACACGAAATTCGACGTTTCGGGCATAAGCCTGATGAAGGGCTTTTGCCCGAAACGTCGAATTTCCTGTTCCTTGGATGCTGCCTGACCTGCTGTGCTTTAACCAGCAACACATTTTCAGAACCGTTTGCCTATTATTTACTTATCTATGCTACTTATCTCTGTGATCTGCCTGTATTGCTCACAAGACAAAGCTTTTCACTGTGCCTTGATACAAGTGACAATAAATTCAATTCAATTCAATTCAATTCAGGTGATGTTAGATTCTTCCTGACTGAAAAAAGTTCTCATGATGTTCAGCATGATGCTATACCATTACATAGTATGGTGGCTCAGTGGTTAGCACTGCTGCTCCACAGCACTGTGGACCCGGGTTTGATTCCAGTCTCGGGCGACTGTCGTGTGGAGTTTGCACATTCTCCCCGTATCTGCATGGGTTTCCTCCCACAATCCAAAGATGTGCAGCTTAGGTGAATTGGTCGTGTTAAATTGCCCATTGTGTTCTGGGACGTGTAGGTTAGGTGCAATAATCAGGAGTAAATGTAGAGTAATAGGGAGTGGGTTTGGGTGGGGTAAACTTTGGACGGTCAGTGTGAGTTTGTTGGGCTGAAGGGCATGTTTCCACAATGTAGGGATTCTATTCTATGATTATATTTCTCCTCTGTACCTGGAGTGAACAATTTGTAAGTGTTCATCACTCTTTAGGAGAGTGTTGGAGTTCAGCCCTCATCTACCGAAATGTCAGCGTTACTGATATGGGAGAATATCACAGTTATATCGAGGGAGGACAATGTAGAAGGCTCATCCAGCAAGGCCATGGGGTAGAGCTCAGGTACAGGAAGAGCACAATTGCTTTGATGGGCCAGTGGATGATAGAGGAATAGATAGATTATAAAATAATGTATAAACAACAGGATTGTTGTGGTGGGTGATTTTAACTTCCCAATAATGACTGGGGCTCCCTTCACACCAGGGTCTTGGCAGAATCTGTGTGTCCAGATGATTTCTTTGAAGCAATATGTAAATAATCCAACTAGGGAAGTGGCCATATGAGACCTGGTATTGGGGAATAAGCCTGGTCACGTGAGCAAATTTTCAATGAGAGAGCATTTTGGGAACAGTGACCATTAGATTAGATTACTTACAGTGTGGAAACAGGCCCTTCGGCCCAACAAGTCCACACCGACCCGCCGAAGCACAACCCACCCATACCCCTACATTTACCCACTACCTAAACTACAGGCAATTTAGCATGGCCAATTCACCTAACCCACACATCTTTGGACTGTGGGAGGAAACCGGAGCACCCGGAGGAAACCCACACAGACACGGGGAGAACGTGCAAACTCAATATGGTCCCCATATTTCCCCTGAGGCGGGAATTGAACCTGGGTCTCTGGCGCTGTGAGGCAGCAGTGCTAACCACTGTGCCACCGTGCTGCCCACTGTGCCGCCCATTATTCTGTAAGTTTTAGATTACTTATGGATAAGGATAAGAGTAGGCCTCAGGTGAAAATATTTAATTGAGGGAAGACTAACTACATTAACCTGACCTCCTAGTCGCCGCCCATTTTAATTCTCCTTCCCTTTCCGACATGACCATCCTCGGCCTCTTCCATTGCCACAATGAATCAGGCTGCAATTTTGAGGAACAACGCCTCGTCTTCCGCCTGGGCAGCCTACAGCCCAGAGGACTTAACTTTGAGTTCTCCAATTTCAAATGACCTCCATTTCCGATCCTCGACTCCCTTGAAAGCCATTCCCCCTCCCTTCCCCTCCTCTCATTAACTCTTCCTTCCAGCTACCAACCGGATTCATTCCTTGCAACAACCAACCAGCTCATACCCTCTACGTATCCCCCTATCTTCTTTATCTGCAGCTCCCCTTACACTCACCCCTAGTCCTGAAGAAGGGTAACACCTGAAACATTGACTTCTCCATTTCCTGATTCTGCCTGGCTTGCTGTGTTCTTCCAGACCTCCTACTTCTCTACCTTGGATTCCAGCATCTGCAGTTTCTTTGTCTCTTACTACAACATTAGACAGGAACTGGGGAATGTAGGTTCGGGACCAGCTGTTTCAGGGTGATTCCACATCCAGCATGTGGAAATCTTTTGATTAGAGTTCAGGACCAGCATGTCTCTGTGAAAATGATGAATAAGGATCGCAAGATTTGGGAACGTTGGATGACAAATGAAATTGAGAACTCAGTTAAAAAGAAAAATAGGCATATATAAGGTTTAGGATTAGAGTGGTGCTGGAAAAGCACAGCAGTTCAGGCAGCATCCGAGGAGCAGGAGCAGGAAAAGGAGCAGGCAAAGGCCCTTCATCAGGAATACAGGCAGAGTATCTGCAGCATCTGCAGTAATTGTTTTTACCTATATATAAAGTTTAGGAAAATGAAGACAAATAATGCCCTCAAAGAATACAAAGATAGCAGCAATGAACTGAGAAAAGGAATTAGGAAGGCTGAAAGTGGACACACAGGCCACCCAGATGGATAGTGCTGTTAAGAAGGCATACGGTGTGTTAGGTTTCATTCATAGAGGGATTGAGTTCTGGAGCCGCAATATCAAGCTGCAACTATACAAAACACTGGTGCGGCCACTTTTGGAATATTATGTACAGTTCTGGTCCCCATATTTCGGGAAGGATGTGGAAGCATTGGAAAAGGTGCAGAGGAGATTTACCAGGATGTTGCCTGGTCTGGAGGGAAGGTCTTATGAGGAAAGACTGAGAGACTTGGGTCTGTTCTCATTGGAAAGAAGAAGACTATGGGGGGATTTGATAGAGACGTACAAGATGATCAGAGGATTAGATAGGGTGAAAGTCTTTTTCCTAGGATGCTGACGTCAGTGTGTATGAGGGAGCATAACTACAAACTGAGGGGTGATAGATTTAAGACAGATGTCAGAGGCAGGTTCTTTATGCAGTGAGTGGTAAGGGTGTGGAATGCCCTACCTGCTAATGGAGTCAATTCAGCCACATTAGGGAGATTTAAACAATCCTTAGATAAGCACATGGATGATGATGGGATAGTGTAGGGGGACGAGCTGAGAATAGTTCACAGTTCAACGCAACATCGAGGGCCAAAGGGCCTGTTCTGTGCTGTATTGTTCTATCTTCTATGTTCTATATGGAGAATAATAGAAGGTGTATGTTAGATGGGCATCAGATTATTTTCACTGTTTGGCACAACATTGACGGCCAAAGGGTCTGTACTGCTCTGTAATGTTCAATGTACTATGTACTAAATATGAAATGTCCTTGGCAAACAGGATTAAGGAACATCCGGAGATATTTTATACACAATTAAGGAGCGAGAGGGTAGCTAAAAAAAGGGCAAGGACAAAGAAAGGAATTTATGTAGGGAGCTGGAGTAAGTGGGTGAGGTCCTTAATGAATGTTTTGCATTGGTATTCACCCAGGAGAAGGGTGTGGTGGATGGTGAGTCTCTAAGGCACATCAATAGAAAAAAAGGAAGACATGTGGGCAGCACGGTGGCACAGTGGTTAGCACTGCTGCCTCACAGTGCCTGAGACCCGGGTTCAATTCCCAACTCAGGCGATTGACTGTGTGGAGTTTGCACGTTCTCCCCGTGTCTGCGTGGGTTTCCTCCGGGTGCTCCGGTTTCCTCCCACAGTCCAAAGATGTGCAGGTCAGGTGAATTGGCCATGCTAAATTGCCCGTAGTGTTAGGTAATGGGGTAAATGTAGGGGTATGGGTGGGTTGCGCTTCGGCGGGTCGGTGTGGACTTGTTGGGCCGAAGGGCCTGTTTCCACACTGTAAGTCTAATCTAATCTTGGATGTTTTGAAATCATTAAGGTGAACAAGTCGCCCAGGATCTGTCGGGATCTATCCCAATATACCAAGAGAGGCAGGTCTGGCAATTGCTGGGATCTTGTACAAACAAGATCTTGTATTTTTATCCTTTTTAGTCACAGGATTTGTTTCTTTCTTTAAGAACGGAACTTACAGGTCAGTGAGCCTTACGCCAGTGGTAGGGAATTTATTGGAGAAGATTCTTAAGAATAGGATTTACTCACTTTTCGAAAAATATGGACTCACCAGCGATTGACAGCATGGCTTTGTGTGGGGAAGGTCATGTCTCACAAACTTGATTGAGTTTTTTGCGGGAGTGACAAAGATGGTTGATGAGGACAGGGCAACGGTTGTTGTGTGCATGGACTTCAACAAGACCTTTGGCAAGGTCCCCCATAGCAGGCTGATAAAAAGGTGAGGTCACATGGGATCTGTGGTGAGCTGGTAAGATGGAATTGGCTGAGTCACAGTAGACAAAGAGTTGCAGTGGAAGGGTGTTTTTCTGACTGGAGATCTATGATAATGTTCTGCAAGGATCAGTACTGGGATCCCTGTCATTTGTAATGTACGTAAATGAATTGGAGAATAATATAGGTAATCTGATTAGTAAGTGTGTCAATGACACAGACAGGGGGAGCTTTGCAAATTGGAGAGGATAAAGCAGAATATAGATAGGCTATAGACTTGGATGGAGAAGTGGCAGATGAGTTAAATCCAGACAAGTGCGAGCAGTTGCATTTTGGAAGATTTAATGCAGGAGGGAAACATATATTAAATGGCAGCACTGTTAGATTAGGTTAGATTAGATTAGATTACTTTCAGTGTGGAAACAGGCCCTTCGGCCCAACAAGTCCACACCAACCCGTCGAAGCGTAACCCACCCGGACCCATTCCCCTAACACTACGGGCAATTTAGCGTGGCCAACTCACCTAACCTGCACATTTTTGGATTGTGGGAGGAAACTGGAGCACCCGGAGGAAACCCACACAGACATGGGGAGAATGTGCAAACTCCACACAGAGAGTCGCCTGAAGTGGGAATTGAACCCGGGTCTCTGGAGCTGTGAGGCTGCAGTGCTAACCACTAGAAGATTAACATACAAAACGGATCTAGGCATGAAGGTTCACAGATGCCTGAAGCTGGCAACACAAGTGAATAAGTTGGTCAAGAAGGTATGTGGTATGTTTGTCTTCATCGGTTGAGGCATTGAGTATAAAAATTGGCAAGTCATGTTGCGGCTGTATGGAACGTGGTGAGGCAGTATTTGGAAGATCATGTACAGTTCTGGTCACCACACTGTCAAAAGGATGTGGGGGCTTTGGAGCTAGTACAGAAACAGTTTACCAGGATGTTGCCTGGATTGGAGCATATTATCTCTGAGGAGAGATTGGACAAACCTGGTCTGCTTTCACTTAAACATCAAAGGCAATGTGAAAGAAGTTTAGAAAATAGGAGAGGCATGGATAGAATGGATAGTTGGAGTCTTTTTCCCAGGCTAGAAATGTCAATAACAAGGGGACAAAAGTTTATGGTAAAGAGGGATAAGTTTAAAGGAGATATGAGAGGCAAGGTTTTTTTTTAACAGAGGATAGTGCGTGCTTGGAAGGCACTCCCAAAGGAAGTGGTAGAAGCAGATACAATAGCAATATATAAGAGGCACCTTGACAGATATAGGAGTAGAGGGATATTGTCCATATAGAGGCAAAAGTTTTACAGTTTAGAAAGAGGTCATGTGTCAAGCGCAGTCTTGGTGGGCCGAATGGCCTATTCAAAGTGTTCTACAGTTCTCTGTTCTTTAAAAAAAATTGAAAAGCCTATGGCGTTCACATCTGGTGAGCCTGTCCGAATAGCCAAGGAAGAAATTTGGCATTTGAAGAGAGAACAGGATCTGTACATTATTTGCATGTAACCAGGATTAGGATCTTTGAAGAGGATGGTGGACGGGACAGGTCAGGCTAGAAACCTGGGATTCTCAGGTTGAAAAGGATCAGTATTGTCAACCATTAGGTCTGATGACAATTCTCTAATTCATTTTCGAAAGATTACCTTACAGTTATATCCTGCATGCCTACCTTCTCATCAAGGGTCAGTATTCAGTTTGCATTTTCAACTGCTCTTCAGGTTGATCATGGTAGTTGCCAGGAGTATTGATTTTGTTATCAAGAAGAATATTAATTGTTATTCATAAAGAAGAGTTGTAAGAACTTAAATCACTGATTTTGAAAGTTCTCTCCTATTAAGAAGACTGGAAAGCATGAAGTCAGAATAAAACTTGAAGAAAATGATATTGAAGATAGACAACATTACAATTTATTTTGCTTGCATATGAGATGGATACATTTTGATAGTGCTCATTGGAAATTAGTTAGTTGAAAATATAATGATATTGTTACAGGCATGATATGTACTGCTATTGCAAATGAGCAGTAAGCTGACTGAAGCATCTATTGCAAGCATTTCCTGACATGTTAAACAAGAGCATAAGAGGTGTAGTTAGTAAGTTTGCAGATGACACCAAAATTGGAGGTGTAGTGGACAGTGAAGAGGGTTACCTCAGATTACAACAGGATCTTAACCAGATGGGCTAATGGACTGAGAAGTGGCAGATGGAGTTTAATTTAGATAAATGCAAGGTGCTGCATTTTGGTAAAGCAAATCTTAGCAGGACTTATACACCAAATGTTAAGGTCCTAGGGAGCACTGCTGAAAAAAAAAGACCTTGGAGTGCAGGTTCATAGTCCCTTGAAAGTGGAGTTGCAGGTAGCTAGGATAGTGAAGAAGGCATTTGGTATGCTTTCCTTTATTGGTCAGAGTATTGAGTACAGGAATTGGGAGGTCATGTTGCAGCTGTACAGGACATTGGTTAGGCCATTGTTGGAATATTGTGTGCAATTCTTGTCTCCTTCCTATTGGAAGGACATTGTGAATCTTGAAAGCATTCAGAAAACATACAAGGATGTTGCCAGGGTTGGAGGATTTGAGCTATAGGGAGAGGTTGAATAGGCTAGGGCTATTTTCCCTGGAGTGTTGGAGGTTGAGGGGTGACCTTATAGAGGTTTATAAAATCATGAGGGGCATGGATAATAGGATAAATAGACAAAGATTTTTTCCCTGGGGTGGGGGAGTCCAGAACTAGAGAATATAGGTTTAGGGTGAGAGGGGCAAGATATAAAATAGACCTAATGGGCAACGTTTTCACGCAGAGGATGGTACGTGTATGGAATGAATTGCCAGAGGAAGTGGTGGAGGGAATTACAATTGCAACATTTTTAAGGCATCTGGATGGGTATTTGAATAGGAAGGGTTTGGAGGGATATGGGCCGGATACTGGCAGGTGGCATTAGATTGGATTGGGATATCTGGTCGACATGGACGGGTTGGACCGAAGGGTCTGTTTCTGTGCTGTACATCTCTCTATGAGTATGTTTCCCAGCATGTTGGGGCTGAGTGAGCTGTTAACCAGGGGTCTGAAACAAAAACAAAAATTGCTGGAGAAACTCATCAGACCTGGCAGCATCTGTGGAGAGAAAGCAGAGTTAATATTTCGGGGCCAGTAACCTTTTTTCTCAGAACAACTTTTCTGTTCACCAGAGTTACTAGTGTCATAGAGATTGGAAGGAAATCTGTTGGGTTGGGGGGTAGGGGGGTGGGGTGGAGGGGGCTAGTTATTTTTGCGGGTGTAGTGAGTAGTTTTTGGGGTGATTGATTCCTCTAGTAAGGGGTATATTTTGTGACTTTCCTGACAATGCTGGGTTTCATTTTGGAGGGTTTTACTCATGTGCTGTAACGAAGTGGGGCTCCTTTACGAAGAATAAGAGCTGTGACCAAGATGTTCCTTAAGGGATTCTCAAGGGATGAAGTGGTGGGGTTAAAGGGCAGCACGATAGCTCAGTGGTTAGCACTGCTACCCCACAGGGCCAGACACCTGGGTTCAATTCCACCCTTAGGCGACTGTCTATGTGGAGTTTGCACGTTCTCCTCATATCTGCATGGGTTTTCTCTGGGTGCTCTGGTTTCCTCTCACAGTCCAAAGAGGTGTGGGTTAATCATGGGAATTACAGGGATAAGATAGGAGACAGTTGGGTCTGGATGGGATGCTTTTCAGAGGGTTGGTGTGGACTTGATAGGTCAAACAGCCTGCTTCTACATGCAGGGATTCTATGAAGTGTTATGTTGGAGCTATGAGGAAGACTTTGTGGTGTAGTAGGGTCCTTGTTTAATGAGGATTGTGGTTATTGCTGTAATTGGCCCTGCACCCTCACAGTTCGGTTTTTGAATGATTCCTCACTATCTTGACATTGACCTTCCTACAAGGAGATGCTCCCAGTCCATTTTGGCCAGGTCCTGTCTTAATTGAATTTAAAGTGATCACATCTCATGGGTTCTTACTTTAAGCCTCTGAATCACTATCTATTAACATATTCACAATGCTATCGTCCCACTGTATAAAATATTCTGAGATACCTCAGAGTCCAAACCAGCTTCATATAGCTATAAACAGCTGCTTATTCATCTCTCTGACATCCAGCTACCTAATGTGCTTTAGCTTTGAAATGTGGATTTTACTGTGGAGGTTAAGCTGTTGTGATGAGTCGGTGTTGTTATGTGCAGGGTTTTAATTTAACTTGTGATGTTGGACCAGGCTGAATTACACTGAGTGATTGGTAATGGTGATGATGGGGATAGCCAGGGAGAGAAAAAAGCCACCATGAGTGAGGCCAAGGGAATGCTACACTTGGAGGGCAAGGTCACATCCATATCAGTGACATTCTGGTTGCCCTGAGAATTGGTGCTCAAGTACAACAACAGCATCAAACATTATTGACTGAGGGAGTGAACCCAGCATGGAGGAGTCCCCTTATGCCATTGATGATTCCCTCAAATTAGTATCTTCTGATGAATCCTGCAACTAACTGAGCTGGCAGACTACAGGCTTTCATCTAGATACTTGCCTCTGAGATTGAGATGACAGGCAAGTCTGCACATGGAAAGGACGATGGAGGAAGACTTGCCATCTGAGGTAGTTTGGGCTGAGGTTAGAAATAGGAAAGGTGAGGTCACCCTGTTAGGTGTTTTCTACAGGCCTCCTAATAGTCCGAGAGAAGTAGAGGATAGTATTGCAAGGATGATTCAGGAGAAGAGTGAAAGTAGCAGGGTGGTTGTTATGGGGGACTTTAACTTCCCAGATATTGACTGGGAAAGCTATAGCTCGAGATCGTTAGATGGGTTGGTGTTTGTCCAGTGTGTGCAGGAGGGTTTCCTGACACAATATGTAGACAGGCCAACAAGAGGTGAGGCTATACTGGATTTGGTTCTAGGTAATGAACCAGGCCAGGTGTTAGACTTGGAGGTAGGTGAGCACTTCGGGGACAGTGACCAAAACTCGGTGACTTTTACTTTAGTGATGGAGAGGGATAAGTGTGCACTGCAGGGCAAGAGTTATAGCTGGGGGCAGGGAAATTATGATGCGGTGAGGCATGACTTAGGATGTGTGGATTGGAAAAACAGGCTTCAAGAGAAGAATACTAATGATATGTGGAGATTGTTCAAGGAACAGCTACTGAGTGTCCTTGATAAGTGTGTACCAGTCAGGCATGGAGTTAAGGGTCTTGTGAGGGAGCCGTGGTTTAATAAGGAATTGGAATCCCTTGTGAAAGGGAAGAAGGCGGCATATGTAAAGATGAGGCGTGAAGGTTCAGTTGGGGCGATTGAGAGTTATAAGGTAGCCAGGAAGGATCTAAAGAGAGAGCTAAGAGCAGCGAGAAGGGGACATGAAAAGTCCTTAGCTGGTAGGATTAGGGAAAATCCAAAGGCTTTCTATAGGTATGTCAGGAATAAAAGGATGACTAGGGTAGGTATCGGTCCAGTCAAGGATAGTAGTGGGAAGTTGTGCGTGGAGGCGGAGGAGATTGGAGAGACACTAAATCAATATTTTTCGTCAGTATTCACTCAGGAACAGGACACTGTTGCTGGTGTGAATATTGAGTCACAAGTGATTAGAATGGATGGCATTGAAGTATGTAGGGAAGAGGTTTTGGGAATACTGGAAAGGATGAAAATAGATAAGTCTCCTGGGCCTGATGGCATTTATCCTAGGATCCTCTGGGAAGCTAGGGAGGAGATAGCAGAGCCATTGGCCTGGATTTTTATGTTGTCATTGTCAACGGGAATAGTACCAGAAGACTGGAGGATGGCGAATGTGGTCCCCTTGTTCAAGAAGGGGAGTAGGGATAGCCCGAGTAACTATAGGCCAGTGAGTCTGACTTCTGTGGTGGGCAAAGTCTTAGAGAGAATTGTAAGGGATAAGAGTTATGAACATCTGGATAGGAATAACGTGATCAAGGATAGTCAGCATGGTTTTGTGAAGGGCAGGTCATGCCTCACAAACCTTATTGAGTTCTTTGAGCAGGTGACTAAGGAGGTGGACGAGGGTAAAGCAGTAGATGTTGTGTATATGGATTTTAGTAAGGCGTTCGATAAGGTACCCCATGGTAGGCTAATGCAAAAACTACAGAGGTATGGCATTGAGGGTGCATTAGAGGTTTGGATTAGAAATTGGCTGGCTGGAAGGAGACAGAGGATAGTAGTTGATGGTATAGGTTCATCTTGGAGTGCAGTTACTAGCGGTGTACCTCAAGGATCTGTTTTGGGACCATTGCTTTTTGTCATCTTTATAAATGAGCTAGAGGAGGGGCTTGAAAGCTGGGTGAGTAAGTTTGCGGATGACACTAAAGTCGGTGGAGTTGTGGATAGTGAGGAAGGATGTGGCAGGTTACAGCGGGATATAGACAAGTTGCAGAGCTGGGCAGAAAGGTGGCAAATGGAATTCAATGTAGCTAAGTGTGAAGTCATTCACTTTGGTAGGAGTAACAAGAAGATGGATTACTGGGCTAATGGTAGGCTACTTGGTAGTGTGGATGAGCAGAGGGATCTTGGTGTCCATGTACACAGATCTCTGAAAGTTGTCACCCAGGTAAATAGTGCTGTGAGGAAGGCATATGGTGTACTGGGCTTTATTGGCAGAGGAATTGAGTTCCGGAGTCCTGAGGTCATGTTGCAGTTGTATAAGACTCTGGTGCGGCCTCATCTGGAGTATTGTGTGCAGTTTTGGTCGCCATACTATAGGAAGGATGTGGAGGCATTGGAACGAGTGCAGAGGAGGTTTACCAGGATGTTGCCTGGTATGGTAGGAAAATCGTATGAGGAAAGGCTGAGGCACTTGGGGCTGTTCTCATTGGAGAAAAGAAGGTTTAGGGGAGATTTGATAGAGGTGTACAAGATGATTAGGGGTTTAGATAGGGTAGACACTGAGAACCTTTTACCGCTAATGGAGTCAGCTGTTACAAGGGGACACAGCTTTAAATTAAGGGGTGGAAGGTATAGGACAGATGTTAGGGGTAGATTCTTTACACAGCGGGTTGTGAGTTCATGGAATGCCCTGCCAGTAGCAGTGGTGAACTCTCCCTCTTTATGGTCATTTAAGCGGGCATTGGATAGGCATTTGGAAGTTATTGGGCTAGTGTAGGTTAGGTAGGATTCGGTCGGCACAACATTGAGGGCCGAAGGGCCTGTACTGCGCTGTATTTTTCTATGTTCTATGTTCTATTCTATCTGGATGCATCACGGCAACTGCTCTGCCCAGGACCATAAGAAACTACATAGGGTGTGAACATCATGCAAGCCAACCTTCCATCCATTGACCCTATCTACACTTCCCACTGTCTCAGAAAGATAATCAACCTCATCAAAGACCCCTTCCATCCTGGTTATAATCTCTTCCAACCTCTTCCATCAGGCAGAAGATACAGAAGCTTAAACACACGTACCAACTGATTCAAGAGCAGCTTCTTCTCTGCCGTTACTAGACTTCTGAATGGGCCCCTCAAATTTCAAATTTAATGTTGACCTCACTCTTTGTGCACCTTTTCTGCAGCAGTAACACTGTATTCCTCACTCTGTTTTATCGTCCTGATGCACTTTGTATGGTAGGATCTACCCTTACTGCATGCAAAACAAAACCTTTCACTGTACCTAGGTACGATGCAACAATAATAAATCAAATTCAATCACATCAAAACAAATCTGCAGCTTGTAAGCTCAGTCCATGCAGCAAACAGGGAAAGGTAACCTAACACAGAAACACACACCACATTAAATAGACACTGGAATAGGCCATTCGACCCTTTAACCATGTTCTGCCATTCCATATGGCTAATCATGCTACTCAGTACCCTTTCCCATTTCATTTCATACCCTTTGATCTTTTTATTTGCATTTATATTTTGAAAATATTAAACGTTTTTACCTCAATTGCATCCCCATTCTCTGGATGAAGAAATTTCTCCTCATCTCTGTCTCACCCCATATCCTTAGGGTGTGTCCCTTGATTCTGGACTCCCAGGTTATCAGGAATATGTTTCCTGTGTTTGCCCCATCTAGAGGAACCTTTCGCCCTGAAAGCTGAGTGTGAGGAGCATATGCCCTGGTACAAACAACGAGCTGTAATCCACACCCCTGACCACTTGGGAGCTGTCCAAGTTGGTGTTAATGTTGCCATTTCAATGCCACAATGTCTTTGACACATACAGAAAGAGCACTGAATGCTGCACACTGTAGGTGTGGTGTAGCTTTTGCAGTAAGATCTTGGTTAGCACAGTACACTGAGTTGCCAGTAGCAACATCAAAGGGCCACATCTCCTGTGATTGTCATCTGATGGGAGTACACTCAATGTTCTAGGCACCCATATACCCAGCTCTGTCTGTCAGCTTCTCAGACAAAGAACATTCCAACGATTCCTTAGGTAACGGTCTGAGGAGCATTTAAAATGGCCAGAAACAATTCAACCTATGTGACTTTGGCTCACATCGGGCAGACATACCGACCCGCCTCAGTCAACATGACATGGGTAAGGGCAATGCCTTCTTGAACTTTGTGCCCTAGATCAACTCTGTGCCGTCATCACTCTCCATCAGGGCAGTCATCACCCCGAGGCATCAAGGCCTAATTACTGGCACCTTGTCATCATGAAAAGTTGAGATTTGTCCTGCGTAATATCTACAAGATGCACTGCATCAACTTTCCAAGGCTCCTTTGACAGCACCTTCCAAACTTGCAACGTTTTGAAGATCTGCTGCTTGGTTTTAGACCAGCCAGGTACCTTGCAACGTAGGTATGAAGTGTTAAGTTATTATTAACTGGCATTACTCACAGTGAATGACAAGAAACAAGCGTGAAACTGAGAGGCTGTGTGAGGTGGAAACATCATTTTCAATAATGCAATATACGTGAGAAATTGTATTTTTGTTTGTGTATTAATAAGGGTGTGTAATACAATCTCATTCTGTATGCATCACACTTTAATCATCATGTTTTGAACTGAGATTGAACAGCATTAACCTGGGATTGGAGATGTGAAGTAGACATGAGTCAGGGAAGTCAATAGCTACGGTCACACATCATTCATTTTATGGCAGAACAATGTCTTGCTGTTTGTCACCTGCATCTTGACTTACACCGTGTTCAGGTCACCCACTAACCTGCACTCACTGACCTACATTGGCTCCTAGTCCATATTGCCAGGTATGGAAGCTTTGAGTTATATAGAAAGACTGGGACTTTTTTCACTGGAGAGTAGGAGATTGAGGGGTGGCCTTATAGAGGTTTATAAAGTCATGAGCCATATAGATAAGGTGAGTGGCAGGTGTCTTTTCCCTAGGGTGGGGGATTTCGAGACTAGGGGGTATACTTTTAAGATGAGAGGAGACAGATTTAAAAAAGACATGAGGGACAATGTTTTTACACAGGGGATGATTCACATGTAGAATGAACTGCCAGAGGAAGTGATGAATGTGCACACAGTTACAATGTTTAAAAGATACTTAGATAAGTACAAGAATAGGAAAAGTTTGGAGGCATATGGGCCAGGAGCAGGCAGGTGGGAGTAGTTTAGTTTGAGATTATGTTCGACGTGGACTGGTTGAACCTGTTTCTGTGCTGTCTGACTCTATAACATTTTGGTTTAATTTATGAAAAGAAAATTCTTTAAAGTTTACATTGTGGTGTTAGCTGTTTAAGAGTGATAGATTGCTAAAGGCTAAATGTGTCAAGGGTTATATGGACAGAGTGGGACTATGATTATATTGAAGGGTACATCAGGATCAATCAGTCTATTCCTGCTCCTATTTTCTATGTTTCTATGAACACAAAATGTGCATCTGTTGGGGTTTAGAAGAGTTAGAGGTGTCTTGATGGAAACATATCCAATTTTAAGAGGCCTTGATGGAGTTGATACAGAGACAATATTTCATCTTGCAGGAGACCCTAGAACTAGGACTCACTGTTGACATATAAGGGTTTGCTCATGAAGACAAGATGGAGAGAATTATTTTTTTCTCTCAAAAGAGTCATGAATCTTTGGAATTCCCTTCGTGGAAAGGTAGTGTAAACAGAGTCCTTCAATATTTTTCAGGTGAAGGTAGATTCTTGTTAAGGTGGAGCAAGTGAAGACTGCAGATGCTGGAGATCAGAGTTGAGAGTCTGGTGCCAGAAAAGCACAGCAGGTCAGGCAACATCCGATGAGCAGGAGAATGGACGTTTCAGGCATAAGCCCTTCATCAGGAATGAGGCTTGTGGGCCAGGGGGATGCTGGGAGATAAATGGGTTCCAAACCCTTATGACCTGACGCCTGGAGGAAGAGTTCCTCATATTCTGCCTTGGGACCCTGCAACCACACGGGGATCAATGTGGATTTCACCAATTTCCTCATTTCCTTTCCCTCACATTATCCCAACCCCAAGCCTCCAACGTGGCTCCGCCCTCCTGACCTACTCATCACCTTTCCCATTAATCTGCTCCACTCTCCTCTCCAACCTGCTGTGCTTTTCCAGCACCACACTCTCAACCCTAGATTTTTGTTAGGCAAGGGGTGAAAGGTTATCTGAGGTAGGTGAGAGATTTACAGTCAGATTGGCTATGAACTCATTGACAGTCAGAGAGCACGGTCAAAGGGCTGAATGGCCTACTCCTGTTCCTATTTGCTATATTATATTTCGGTGTAAGGTCATTATTACATCAGTTTTTATCTCTGGTATTTAGAATTCAAATATTAAAACCTTTCCCAGTGGGATTTTGAACCCATGTTCTCCAAATGTTAAGCTGAAGTTTTAATCTGTGACATTACCACTGTGCCACCACCTCTATAAACATCCACCCAGCACTTTTAAACAAACTTCATTTATCTTGTCGTTTGATATCCAATTAAGTGGGTCAACATTCTGCATAGAAACGTGCAACTTTATAATGTTAATGCTTTGAGGCAGTTTGGTGGCTTAGTTGCCAATTCCCTTCCTTTCTTACTTTGATAGGAAATATACCTCATTCAACTTTTAATGAAAATTGAAGAATACCTGTGTCAAAGCCAGGTGGCAATTAATTATAATCCCCTGGGGTTTAGTCAGCAAACATTCATGTCAGGTGGAATGAGTTGAGAAATCCATGTTTATATTATCTCCATTTCCTGTGAATTATGGATGACCCTGTTTTCTTTCCTTTAAAAGCTGCCTGAGCTAATCCAGTACTCCCATGTTGCAGTGGTAGTGTCCTGGGTTGGGAGATCCAGGTTGAGGATGACAGACATCGGTTAGAACATGTCTGAACAGGTCGATCATAAACATTAAGGAGCCAGTTGACGCTGCCAGTCGCAGCAGTGCAGCACAGCAGTTCTGGTGTTGGAACCACGCTCCCTCAAACGATAAACACTGCCATTCCCCTCGCTGAATCCTTACAAGGGAAAGGCAGAAACTGGAGGCTGAGGATTTACAATTGAGGAATGTCTGCTGGAGAAAACAGCAAGGCGGCACTCTCTGTTCGCCATGAGGTATCAGCCACTCCTAGACCTGAGGCAACACTGGGCCTCAGCAGCACTCCTGCAAAATAGGCCGCACTGTCCTGATCTCCCTACCCATCAGGGCTGCCATCCCTCATTGGAAGGTGAAAGCACTAGCTTTCGGAGCGCCACTTCTTCATCAGGTGGTTGTCACCTAGCTAGTGTGCTTCCAATTAAACCTGTTGGACTACAGCCTGGTGTTGTGTGATTTTTAACTTTGCATTTATATAGTTACTTTCAAAATTGTTGGATGTGTCAAACAGCTCTACCAGCAACAGAATAGTTCAGACGTGTGTAAAATTGCACGCACAGCAAGTTCCCACAGACAGTAATGTGGGTGTTACCCAAAAGGAGTACTCGAAGCTTTTACCCAGTGTTGTTTCCTTGTGTGACAGACAACAGGCACGTGAGACTTTAACTAAACAAAACCCTTCTTTATTTAACTATTTAGGTACCAATGCTCAATATAAAACATGCATTGATTGCAACATTTACTTTACCAAACTTAACTTCAACTCCTACAGTCCCCACCTTGTGGAAGCAGGCCATTTGGCCCATCAAGTTCACACTGACCCACCGAGACCCAACCCCATAACCCTGTATCTCCCAAGGCCAATCCACCTCGCCTGCACAGTGTGGGCATTTAGCATGGCCAATCCACCTAGGCTGCACAGTATGGGCATTTTAGCATGGCCAATCCACCTAGCCTGCACAGTATGGGCATTTTAGCATGGCCAATCCAACTAGCCTGCACAGTGTGGGCATTTCAACAAGGCCAATCCAACTAGCCTGGAAAAAGTGAGGTCTGCAGTTGCTGGAGATCAGAGCTGAAAACATGTTGCTGGTTAAAGCGCAGCAGGTCAGGCAGCATCCAAGGAGCAGGAAATTCGACATTTCGGACATAAGCCCTTCATCAGGAATGAGGAAAGTGTGCACACTTTCCTCATTCCTGATGAAAGGCTTATGCCCGAAACGTCGAATTTCCTGCTCCTTGGATGCTGCCTGACCTGCTGCGCTTTAACCAGCAACACATTTTCAATCCAACCAGCCTGCACAGTGTGGGCATTAGCAAGTCCGATCCACCTAGTCTGCACACTATGGGTATTGTAGCAATGTCAATGCACCAAGCCTGCATATCATTGGACTTGGGAGGATAGCAGAGGAAGCCCATGCAGACACAGGGAGAATGTGCAAACTCCACACAGTCACTTGGGGGTAGAATCAAACTGGGGGTCCCTGGTGCTGTGAGGCAGCAGTGCTAACCACTGAGCCACCGTGCCACCCCATTTCATTTCACTTCACTATACCATACTTTAAGTTAATGCACATTTAACTCTATAAGTTTGGCTTGAAATAAATCCCACCCCGATTCGAATGAACTGGCCAACTCTTGCTCTCAGTGTAGATTCTGCCCCGTAGTGTGATGGTCTTGTCCCAGTATGGAGATCTTCGTATGTGGTGTCTGGGTATTGCAGCTGCCCTGCAGGCGTTCCTGTCCCCATTTGGGTCTTCAGAGTATTCCATCGTTCCTTACTTGGCTTTCCCCTAGCCCGGGAGCCATTAACTGAACTATGATGAACTTTGTCTTAATTTAATTATTATTTTATTATTATTATGCATGATTTCTGTCATTGACATAGGCACTGTGGAGGAACGAGTTATTAAACTTTTCATTGTACTTTTCATTTAAAACTACACGTGACAATAAATTTATATTCTATTCTAGTTATTGTCTTCTCTTTAAATTAGCTTCAGGGCACCTGCTTTATGAATATTGGTCGCGAGGGCTCCCTCCTGCAAATTCCTCTTGTTTTGGCAACTTTTATCCCAAAGTGCGTTCACTTTCCAGAAACTTCTCTGACACTCAGCCAATGAATTGACCCAACCCAATCACAATGTTCGATCCCAATGGGTTTATTGGTAAACAACTCCCAAATGTTCATACAGGGTTGTAAGGAGTTACATACCGTATTCCATACAAGGGAATATGTCCAATATGTCTAGGAGACACCCCGTGAATCAATGAGGGAAACTGCAGATCACAGCTTACAGGATTGGTCTCAACATTGTAGAAGTTTATAAAATAATGAGGGATATAGATGGGGTGAATAGTAGTTGTCCTTTCCCTAGGATGGGAGATTTCAAGATTAGAGGACACACTTTAAAGGTGAGAGGAGAGAGATTCAATAAAGACATGTAGGGAAAAGGTTTTACACAGAGAGTGGTTTGTGAATGGAATGAACTTCCTGAGGAAGTGGTGGACGTGAGTACAATTAGAATACTTAAAAGGCATTTGGATAAATACATGATTAGGAAAGGTTTGGGGATATGGGCCAGAAGCAGGCAGGTGGGACTAGCTTAGCTTGGGATTATGTTAGGCATGAGCTGGTTGGACCGAACGGTCTGTTTCTGTGCTGAATGAGTCTATAATTCTCTGTCTTAACCTCTGTTTTAACAGGGTTCAGAGTTTAAACTAGCTTGATCTAGGTTCCCAGCATGCTTGGTTATAGCTTTGAACCAGTCTCATAGCCATTTCTCCTGTTGGACTCCTGACTACATGATAATGACCAGACGATCTATTTTTACAATGCTGAGGTTGGGGGGTATATATTGACCAGAACACTGAGTATAACTTCCTTGCTCACCTTCAAGATTTTGCCATGGATTTTTTTGTTGTTGTTGTTGCAATTGCAACAGTCATGCCCTTGCTTTTGACATTTCATCCAAAGGTTGAACCCTCCAACAGGGCGGCACTGTCCTGGAATGTGGGATTGAATTTTGAGCTTGAGACAATGAATATGTTATTAGTTAATGAATTGATGAGTTAATTCCTCGAACGTAATTTTAACTCAGAAGTTTCCTGACTCAGCAGTAAGAGATGCTGTTAACTCAGTCACAGCTGAAACTTAATATACCTGCCATTTCTGAATCCTGCACAAACTGGGCTCCAAATGCATCAATTTTGAATGAGGCACAACAAAGGAAATTGCGTTTGAAAAGGATAAACCTTGAACTGTAAACCGGCCTCACTTTACTCAAATGTTGCATGACCTTTCAGCTTTCCTACCTACCATATGAGCTCATGACTTCAGCACATGATGAGTTTGCAAATGCACACATGAACGTATTTCAGACGAGCACGTGAAGTCGGAAATGCACATGACTTCCATCCCAGGCCTGATGAGAAGCTTTGACTTTGGGTCCCTTCCTCGCAATGTTTAAATTTTATACTAACAAACAATTACTGCATATGTACAATATCGATATGCGGGGGCTTGTAGCAACTGGTTTTGACCAAACAAAATATCTCTGGCACACTGTTAGGGAAGACTTTGCTTACAATTGTTTAACACCAAATTCATTCTCAAGTTATAGAGATGTACAGCACAGAAACTGACCCTTCGGTCCAACTCGTCCATGCCGACCAGATATCCTGAATTAACCTAATCCCATTTGCCAGCACTTGGCCCATATCCCTCTAAGCCCTCCCTTTGTATATTCCAATCCAGATGCCTTTTAAATGTTGAAAGTGTACCAACCTTCTCCACTGCCTCTGGCAGCTCATTCCATACATGCACCACCCTCTGTGTGAAAAAGTGACCCCTTAGTTCTCTTTTAAATCTTTCCCCTCTCCCTTTAAACCTGTGCCCGCTAGTTCTGGACCCCCCTATCTTGGGGAAAAAAGATCTTGACTATTCATTCTATCCTTGTCCCTCATGACTTAAGTTCAGACATTGCTATGGGCTGTACCATTCCTTTAGTATGTTGCCCGTGTGAATTTTAATGGTTGAGATCCCCCACCAGACTGTTTTGTAGCTTTGTCACTGATTAAATATGTACACAGTGCCAATCCAGTATTAATATCCATCTGCCACTAGTAATTAATGGTGTATAGGCATCAATTGATCATTAAAAACCCGTGTCATATGTTTCAGTCTTTTGAGGCCCCAGTTTATCAGTAGATAGTCACTTTGTGTTCTCAGCTTCTGGGTATCATTCTTAGTTACAATAAATATGCTGGCAGATCACATTAACTGTGATTTTGAGCAGTAATGATTATTTATGTTTATTATAAAACTGTTCAGCTGCTCCTCTATTTCAGACAACAATAACTTGTATTCACACAACCTTTTTAAATGGTGAAACAAGCCAAAGTGTTGCTTAGCACTCTTATAAATAACATCTTGCAACAAGCAAGTCATGGAAGGAGTGGTGGAGAGATTTGTGGAAGGTTTTCCCAGAGTTCAGCCCTTGGTACCTGAAGGCACTGCTCCTTCATCTGGTGTTCACAACTACCACCTGATGATGGTCGTAACCACTTGATGAAGGAGCAGCACTCTGAAAGCTAGTGTTTCCAAATAAACCTGTTGGACTATAACCTGGTGTTGTGTGATTTTTAAACTTTGTCCACCCGAGTCCAACACCAGCACCTCTAAATCATGAAGTTTAACACTGGCTGGAAAAATCAGATACAATAGATTGCCACCAGGACATTCGGTCCCTTCCGGCTATGATCAAGTCAAACACGTTTTATGAGCTATTCCCAGCCTCACACGCTTCTGATATTTTTTTCAAACATTTAAGAGTAAGAAGTTGGTGTTGATTGTGCCTCTTCTGGGAGTGCTCCAAATATCCTCAGAACTCCAACATGTTTTCTGTAGTCTGCGCACAAATTTCTGGGTCAAATTACGTGGAATGCCACGTTGGTGATGGTTTGAATGCTTGCAGTGAAGGTTCCCGAGAGTAGACGTGCAAGGGCATCAAGTTGTGTGTGACATGGAGTTGACATCAGTACAACAATTTTTGACAGCTCGGTACTCCAACAAAAGCCATCTCTACATCTTCCACAGCTGAGCACATGCTCTGAGCAGCAACACCCTCCCTCCCACAGCCAGTGCTATTTGAAGGGATCACCAACCACCTACACACTCATAGCTAATTGATTTCTTTTGGGTTATTCTATTTCCAAGACATCTATAGTAGCTCAACATGAATGAAAACAACAGCGAGTCTCATGGTACAGTGGTAGTGTCCCTACCTCTAAGCCAGGAGGCATGGCTTCAAGTCTTACCTGCTCCAGATGCATGTAATAGCACAAAACCTTGAGGTATAGGAGCAGATGAGACCATTTGGCCCACTGAATCCACTCTGCCATTTGATCATGGCTGATACGTTTCTCAAACTTCCCTCTCCCAACTGTCACTACCTCCATGGCTTACGGACTGGAAATCAAAGGCAGGATATCCTTCAGATATGGGATAACAGTAAAAGAAAAAAGCCAGCATCAGCTCAGTGGGCAGAATGGCCTGCTGCTGTGCTGGATCATTCTGATATTCCTGCTAGAGGTTATTAGCCCAGACGCTAAATACGAACGTCACCTCCAGTGTCATAAAACACCATTTTCCTTGCTTAACTGACCCAGGTACAGTCTTTCCTAATTTGCTGTCTACCTTTCCACAGCCCTTGAGGAAATCCACTGACAGAACCTCCACTCCACTGCAGGAGCATCTGCTACTGAGTCCTCGCCTGTGTCTTAGTCACCTCGATCAAAGGCACTGTCGGTGTCAAACATTTATGAGATTCTGCCCCCGTTCCGCTAATCTTGAATGCATAATCAATTTAACTTTCTATTTCTATTCCTGCCTTAATCCCACTCTTGCCTCAGTTGAGGTGTGACATTTAAGAGTTCCCATTGCTTCCCACACAATCCATTTCCATTCAGTTTGTCGTTCTCCTTCCGTACGTGGGCTGATAGGATTTCACCAGGCTCAGCCAAGATCAGATTTACTTCCTCAATGCAAAATGGGATTCTAATCAAACTTTTGCTCAGTTAATCCAGTCTGTTCTATACTTTGTAAACCAGTGCAGGCATGTAGACAGTACCGGACATCAACCTTTAACTTTACACAATTTATTCTGCCACAGTTTGTTTGTCCATTCTGATAAAAGTCTGCAATGTTGTGCTTGCTTGCATTGATTGATTAAATTAATACAGAATGGAGAGAAATCAGATTTTGGAGGGTATTTTATTTATTTTTGTCCCTCTCCCCATCAACCGTGGTCAGCTGATAGGCCTCCACGATCACAAAGTATCTTTGCATTCCTAATTAGATTAGATTAGATTACTTACAATGTGGAAACAGGCCCTTCGGCCCAACAAGTCCACACCGACCCGCCACCCAGACCCCCTATATTTACCACTTACCAAACACTACGGGCAATTTAGCATGGCCAATTCACCTGACCAGCACATCTTTGGACTGTGGGAGGAAACTGGAGCTCCCGGAGGAAACCCACGCAGACACGGGGAGAACGTGCAAACTCCACACAGTCAGTCGCCTGAGGCGGGAATTGAACCCAGGTCCCTGGCGCTGTGAGGCAGCAGTGCTAACCACTGTGCCACCATGCCACCTAATGAAGGGCTTATGCCCGAAATGCCGACTCTCCTGCTCCTCGGATGCTGCCTGACCGGCTGTGCTTTTCCAGCACTACACTCTCGACTCTGATCCCCAGCATCTGTGGTCCTCACTTTCTCCTATTGCCCCATTATCCCTTTTGTTTGTGGGAGTTTCCCGTGTCTAAGTTGGTTGCCATATGTCCTATATCATAACAGTGATTGCACTTCAACATGAGGTTGATCTGCTCAGTTGGCTAGTGATACTGACAGCATGGGTTCAATCCCCACACCGGAAGAGGTTACCATGAGGGACTGTCCTTCTCAACCTCTCCCCTCGCCTGAGGTATGGTGACCCTCAGGTTAAACCACCACCAGACACCTCTCTCTGTTATGAGAGAGCAGCCCTATGGTCCACTGGGACTATACTGGCTTTACCTTTACCCTTCAGAAGTAGTTAATTGGTTAGCTGATGTAGAGGAAGGTGCAATATAAATGCGAGACTTTTCTTGTTTTACTTCTTTGACTTTTCGATCTGTCACTTTGTTGGAGTCATGTCACTTTAGTGTCCTCTCTCCTTGGCACTTTCAATGGGTTTTATTTTCTCTCAATTCTCATTCCATTAATTTGTGAGAGGAGGATGGAGGAGGAATAACGTAATCGAGGATTGGTCAAGGGTGAGAGGAGAGGAAGAGGGATAAGTCATAGAATTGTAACACTGTCATAGTGCAGAAGAAGGCCATTTGGCCCATTGTGTCTGCAGCAACTGCCTGAGCATTTTAACAGCACCTATCACCTGCCTTTACTCCTAGCCTTGTATATCGTGACTATTTAACTAACCATTCAATGCCCCTTTGAATGCCTCAACTGAACCTGGTTCCAACTCACTTCCACACATTGTGTTCAAGATCCTAACTATTCAATGGATGAAAAAGATTTTTCTTACCTCTCTTTTGCTTCCTTTATAAAATACTTTAAACTTATAGTGAGTTTTGAAAAGATTTGTCACTCAGGCTGAGGTTCTGGATGTGAGTTTGCTCACTGAGCTGGAAGGTTCGGTTTCAGATGTTTCGTCACCATACTCAGTAATGTCATCAGTGACCCTCCAGTGAAGGCTCTAGACTTAGTATGGTGATGAAACATCTGAAACTGAACCTTCCAGCTCAACGAGCAAACTCACATCCAGAACTTGAAACTTTCGTCCTCTGGATCTTGATCTGTTTCTTCGTACTCACTCCATCCAGCCCCCTCATAATTCTGAGAGCTTCTGTCAAATCTCCTCACGATCTCCGTCGAGAATAGTCTAACTTCCCTGATTGTTCCTTATAACTGTGGGCGGCACGGTGGCACAGTGGTTAGCACTGCTGTCTCACAGCGCCAGAGACCCGGGTTCAATTCCCGACTCAGGCGACTGACTGTGTGGAGTTTGCACGTTCTCCCCGTGTCTGCGTGGGTTTCCTCCGGGTGCTCCGGTTTCCTCCCACAGTCCAAAGATGTGCGGGTCAGGTGAATTGGCCATGCTAAATTGCCCGTAGTGTTAGGTAAGGGGTAATGTAGGGGTATGGGTGGGTTTCGCTTCGGCGGGTCGGTGTGGACTTGTTGGGCCGAAGGGCCTGTTTCCACACTGTAAGTCTAATCTAAAAAACTGAAACATCTCATCTCTGGAACAATTTCTCATTAACCCATTTTGCACTCTCTCCAAGGCATCCACAACCTTCATATAGTGTGGTACCCAGACCTGTACACAGAGATCCACCTGTGGTGTGACCAGTGTTACCAGTTATCACAATCTCCTTCTATTGTACCCTGTGCCCTATTAATGAAGCTACAATACCGTATCCTTTATTAATTGGTCTCTCTGCCTGTCCCACCATCTTTAATGATTAGTGGACATATACACCCTGCTCCTGCACACTCTTTAGAATATTACCCTTAATTTTATACTTTCTCTCCACGCTCTTTACACCAAAGTATTTCATCTCACACTTTGCTGTATTTTCTGCCACATATCCACCCATTCCCACCAACATGTCAATACCCTTTTAAAGTTCAACAGTGTCCTCCTTACAGTTTCCAAGTCTCCTAAGTTCTGTCATGCAATTGTCCGCTGCACACCAAGATCTAGTTCATTAATCTGAGTTAGGAAAAGCAAGGGATCCCAATACTAACCCCCTGGGGAACTCCACCACAAATCTAATTTCAGCCTGAAAAATACACATCATAGAATCATATAGCACGGAAACAGACCCTTCAATCCAACCAGACCATACCGATCATAATCCCCAGCTAAATCTAGTCCCAGCTGCCTACTCCTGGCCTATGTCCTTGTAAACCTTTCTTATTCATGTACTTATCTAAGTGTATTTTAAATGTTGTAATTGTACCCACATCCATCACTTCCTCAGAAAGTTCATCCTACATATGAACCATCCTCTGTGTAAAACATTTGCCCCTCATGTCTTTTTTGAATCTCTCTCCCCACACCTTAAAAATGTGCCCCTTAGTCTTGAAATCCCCCAACCTGGGGAAAAGACAACCACCATTAACTCTATCTATAGCCCTCATTATTTTATAAACTTGTATCAGGTTGCCTCTCAACCTCCTATGTTCCAGTTATAAAGTCCCAGCCGTCCATACCCACTGCTGTCTGTTTGTTATCCCTCTGCCAATCTTATACCTACCTTGCTACCTCTCCTTTTATTCCATGTTCTATAACTTACCGGAAAAGACTGTTGTGTGGCACTGCATTGAACACTTTCTGGAAGTCCTTATTGTTTAGATTAGAATCGCTACAGTGTGGAAACAGGACCGACAGCCCAACAAGTCCACACCGACCATCTGAATAGTAACCTACCCAGACCCATTCACCTACATTTACCTGATTAATGCACCTAACACTATGGGCAATTTAGCATGACCAAATCACCTGACCTGCACTATCTCTTCAAAAAAACTCCAGCGAGTTAGTTACTCACAATCGTCTGAATCAATTTTTCACGTGACCGAATGATTGTTTTCTAAACGTTTTCCCACCAAAGAAGTCAAACTGACTGATCTGTAATTGCAATCTTTATAAACATTTTTCGAACATATGGTGTCGGGGAGGGGAAAGGTGTGAAGGTGAGAAAGTAATGAATAACTGGAAAAGAAGAGGAACAAAAGACAACTAAAACACACCAGAGACATCAATAGTGACACAAGACACGGGAGAATGTATTTGGCAACTTCTTGTGAGAAACAAAGAGTCAAAATGGCACAGAGGAAGTCTATCTGCAAGATATCTTTTAGAAATGTAATTTAACAATTAAAATTACCTAACAGCTGATGCAGCACATCTACAAATATCTATTTTTCAGATCTTTGTTATATAATAGTGGACATCTATACATTTTCTAAAGTGACAGGTTTTAGTTTCGCAGTGGAATTCAAGCTGGCATCTGGATGACACAGGGAAGCAACTGCAGCTGTAGGAACATTGTTATATCAAACAATTCAACTTACAGACAGAAGAAACCGAAGGAACTGCAGATACTGGGAATCAGAAACAAAAACAGAAATTGCTGGAAAAGCTCAGCAGGTCTGGCAGCTTCTGTGAAGAGAAATCAGGGTCAACATTTCAGGTGGACCAGAAACGTGAACTCTGATTTCTCTCCACAGATGCTGCCAGACATGCTGAGCTTTTCCAGCAATTTAGAGGCAGCTGCTTGGTCGTACGGAGCTTGAATTTTACTGAGAAGGAGATACATGCTGGTGAAGCCTTTCATCTGGCATTCTTCAGGTCAGATGCAAGAATGCCAAATTTCAAATGATCACAAATGTATATCCCTTTTCTCCTTTGGTATAAATGAGATTAATTCTCATCCTTGAGTTTAATTGAAGGTTTGTCAATAAGGTTTCAAGGATGCAGGTCTCACAGGTTGATGAAAGAAATGGTTTCCAATTGTAATAAATCCATCATTGGTGCCATTGTTTGAATGTTTATTCCTAGTATGTGGTGTCACTGGCTAATCCAGCATTCACTGGCCATCCCTAATTGCCCAGATGGCAGTTAAGAGTCCATCATATTGCTAGGAGTTGGAGTCACATGTAGGTCAGTTAAGGATGGCATTCTCTTTCTCTTAAGGATACGACTGAACAAGATGGATTTTTGGAGAGAGTGAGGATTGCGGATGCAGAGTCATGAGTGTGGTGCTGGAAAACCACAGCAGGTCAGGCAGCATCCGAGGATCAGGAGAGTCGACGTTTCAGGCGTAAGGCCTTCATCAGGACCCATCAAGATGGGTCTTTCCTAACAATTAGCAATGGTTCCATGGTCAGCATTAATTCGAGACGTTTTAATTGATTTTAAATTGCAGGATAAGTGCATGGCAGGATTTGAATGTGGGCTGTCAAACGTCAACTGGGTCTCTGAAGTTAATAGTCTAGTGATTGTACCATTAGGCCAGCACTACCTCTGATCACATTGCCATTTGAGAGAGCTTTCTCTGTGTAAATCAGCTGCTGTTTTTGCTACCTTCCACCAGTGACTGTACTCCAAATGAAATTGAAAGGCTGCAAAGGGCTTTGTGACATGCAGTTATTTTGAAAGGCACTAGAGAAATGTAAATATATTTCTTTCCATCATGTGACTCACCAGCCCACATCTGACCAAAGGTAATAACAGATGATTCACCGATATCTTTACATAAGAGTTCCATTTTCAATTTTCCATTCCCAACTCAGGCGACTGACTGTGTGGAGTTTGCACATTCTCCCCGTGTCTGCGTGGGTTTCCTCCGGGTGCTCCGGTTTACTCCCACAGTCCAAAGATGTGCGGGTCAGGTGAATTGGCCATGCTAAATTGCCCGTAGTGTTAGGTAAGGGGTAAATGTAGGGGTATGGGTGGGTTGTGCTTCGGCGAGTCGGTGTGGACTTGTTGGGCCGAAGGGCCTGTTTCCACACTGTAAGCAATCTAATCTAATCTAATCTAATGACTGCATTGTGTGAGCCAACTAGAATGACATAACAAGCCTTAAAGTAAGAGGAAGTGATGGCCTAGTGGTATTATTCAATGGTAAGACTGGATAATTAGTGTTTGAATATTAATCCAGGCAGAAACTGGTATTAAATTTTCCTGTGGAGATTGTGGTAGGATTCACAGAATGATAATTAACCTCTTTGGTCAGGTAATGGACACACTTTCTTTAGCTATCAAGTCCTGAGGTGGGATTTGAAAGCTGGGACTTCTAGTTTAGAGACAGCAATTCTTCCCAGTGTGCCACAAGACCTTGTCTTTAGAAATTGTGCCACTTGGTTTTTTACCTCGTGCAGTTAGGGTATTGAATGCACTACTTATTGGAGGCAAGTTCAGTTGAGCCATTTAAGAGGACACTGGGTGATGATTCTGATAGAAATGGTTTGTAGGAGTATGGGGAAAAGGCAAGGGGTTGGCACTGAGTAATAGAACCGGTGCAGGTATGATGGGCTGAATGGCCTCCTGTGCTTTTACAATTCTATGATTCTGATTCTGCAGCACCTACCTCAAGAACATGCAATGGTTCAGATTTCATATCTTAACAGAGGGTCAGCATCAGTGACAGTGCAGCACTCCCTGAACACCGCACTATTCCAGGTTATTCTATACTCAAGTTCCTGAGGAGGAATCAAACCTGGAACATTGTGACTTTATCGTAAGCTGAGCCACGTCTCACCAAGATGAAAGTGTTTCGTTTACATTAAACAAGTTGAACACCTGTTTTTAAACATTGATGCATTTGAGGTTAATATATTTATGTGCTTTAATGTGAGTAATTTCCAGTCCAAACTATTTTTAGTGAAATCTCTTCCCACACAGAAAATAAGCACTTGGATGCACTGTTTTTTTGGAAAATGTGAGTTAGACATGAGTGGAGTGGAGGTAATTAGGTTTCAGAATGCAGTGGCTCGGTGAGGCAAGGAGGTGTGTGGATGTGAATTCCCACTCTAGAGTCTGATCCAGGCTGTACACTTCAGGGTGAGGCTGTGGGAGCGCTGCAGTGTCAGAGGTGCTGTTTCCAGATGAGATGTTCAACTGAGGCACTTCCTCAAGTGGACTGGAAAGATCAGAGAGCCACAATTTCAGTGTTCGCTGAGGAACGTCAATACTTATCCCTTGAGCAGAGACCACAATTGCTAGCCTTCACCAGATGAACGGGAGCAATTTACAACAATTACTGTCACTGCATTCATATTATTGTCAACATTGAAAAGAAAGAGCTGTGTTTGAGCAGCACCCTTCTCAACCCCAGGAACCCCTAACCCCAACAAGCCAATTCCATACTTCTGTAGTGCAGCAGGACACCTATACAAAGCATGATCGCACTAATAGCAACCATATAGAATCATAGGGAAGTATGGAATTGGATGCTGTTCAAAGTGGAAGGTCCTGAGGTTGAGAAAAGTGCGACTGAAAGGGCAACTCGTTCTTTTCGATGTTCACAATCTGAATGCAGTGACAGTAATTGTTGTAAATTGCCCCCACTCGTGTTGTGAGTTATGTGACAGATTTTTTGCTGTTGAGCAATGTGAAACATTAGTTTGAGGTCAGTAGCAAAATGGTTATTACCCTCAATGTAGTCACTCTCCCCTCAAAGTCATTGATCCTGAGGTGGTGAAAATTCATAAAAATGTGTTAGATCGTCACCTGTTGGTGTTTCTGCAGAACTGCACTCCATCCAGGGACTCTCTTCAGTATGCAGATGAACACAACGGAACCTATCAATATTAAATGAGCACTTCATATTCACTCCCGCTGCTGGTTGGGAGATGCAGCATTTCAAAAGCTCATTACAACACTTCCATCAATAAATGAAGGAAACGTGGTCTCTAGCATTCTTTGTACCGTTTATAGGTGGAGACAGGGATATTTATTGTTGATGACTGCAGGCAAAGACAGCTTGCTTACTGCAACAATTCACAGGATTAGCAAAGAGCCCCTTAAAATTCAAAAGCAGAACTGTTACACAGTACAGTGCTCACAAAACCAATAGAGTTTGCACATTTTTCTTTGATTTAAATATTAATACATTGGCGAAAACATGGCCATAGGTGGCACCGTAAATCTACAAGGGTGTGCAGAGGATTGTGCCACATGCCATGAGATTTAGGAGGCTCAGTCCATACAGAAGTGACTGAGATCTGTTCATCCGAATGCCCCGTGAACTGTGACATCCAACTCATGGTGTGCTGTGTCTCTCTCACAACCAATCCCATTTTGTAAAAACATCTCACACCCTTTCCAGGAGTGGCTCGATAAGTGGTGACCCGCCAACCAGCTAGAAACGAAGTTAATTAGTTATCGATAATTTTAGGTTGAAAATTCCTGTTTTAACCTCCTCGGGGCGGAGCCTGCCCAGGGCAGTTGGTTTAGCCGGATATCGGACATCACAGTGCCACAAGGTGCACCACAGCATGTACACAGTGCCATCACTGTCAATGCGGCAGCTGCTGGACTGACTACCAATGGAGGATTCTCAGGCAGGTTCACAGGAGTGGCATGCCTGTGTGTACTGGGAGCTACATGAACGAATCCACAGGGACCCTGTTCTATGCCATGCACTGCACCTAAACAAAATACATAGCAGCTATTCGCTGGTTCATTTCTCAGGGCAGTGCCTTGACCAATCAGAGTCAACCTATCCAGTTTAAATTTAAACAAACGTTGGCAGTTAACTGTCAGTCATCAGCAAACTGGTGCAATCCCCCCAGCAGAGTCTCTATCAATGAGAATCTATCTGCCAACCAGTCAGAACTCCTTTTTTATTGTTTGTGGAAGAGAGCTCTGAATTTCCCCCATCCTTCGAATGTTTCCCAGTGTCACTTCCGAGAGGTCTCACTTTGATTACTAGACACTCCCCTCCAGTCCTGGACTCACAACCAATAGAAACAATTTACCTTTATCTATCCTATCTGCTCTGTTTAACATTTTGAAAGTAAAATTACAAAATGATGTTGCCCTTTACATCGGTACTTGCGAATTCTCCTCTGAGCGCACAATGTAAAAAATGCGATTTATTTCTGTCAGCAATACTAAAATCCTGCACCATCTAATGGCCATGCAAACACTGAAATTAATGAATTTATTTATGCCAAGTATTGTTTATTGAAGTGTTCAGGTCTAGTGCATAGGGTGTTGGTTGGTGGAAGGTGGGGTTTGAGACTGGGGACCGTGAAGGCTTCAGTGAGTAAGACAGTGAAGGAAGCCATGAACAGTGTGGCAAGGGAGGTGGTGAGTGCAGTGGAAAGCAAAGCAGCCAGGCAAGTGGAGGACCAAGGGGAACAGTGAAGGGACTGACCAGGGGAATAACAGCGTTGAATCTCTAGAGTGTAGAAGTAGACCATTTGGCCGATTCAGTCCACACTGACCCTCTGAACAGTATTTCACCAGACCCACTCCATCCCTGTAACCCTGCATTTCCCACGACTAATCCACTTACATATTGCTGAACACTATGGGGCAATTTCCCATAGCCCATCCACCTAACCTGCACATCTTTGGACTGTCGGAGGAAACGAGAGCACCTGAAGTAAACCCACGCAGACACAGGGAGAATGTGCAAACTCCACACAGTCATAGAGTCATAGAGATGTACAGCATGAAAACAGACCCTTCGGTCCAACCCGTCCATGCTGACCAGATATCCCAACCCAATCTAGTCCCACCTGGCCCAGTCGCCCAGGGCTGGAATCAGACCAGGTCCCTGGTGCTGTGAGGCAGCAGTGCTAACCACTGAGCCACCATTTAACCCGCCATGCAGACCTTTACAAAATCCAAATAATCAGAAATAATCAATAACCAGAAAGACTATGGGAATACTAGTCTTTGTATTGAGAGGACTAGGATGCAATGAGGTAGAAGACGTGCATCAACTATCCAAAGCACTAGTTACAGCACAGAGAGTCATCGTGAGCTGTTCTGGGCACCATACCATTAAAAGGATGTTTTGGGGAGATGGAACAACATAGATTCATCAAAATAGTCTCCAAGAGCTATGTTACAAGGAGAGATTACATAAACTATCATAGTTAAAAATCACACACCACCAGGTTATGGTCCAACAGGGTTAATTGGAAGCAAATTTCAAATTGGAAGCAAAACCAATTAAACCTGTTGGACTATAACCTGGTGTTGTGAGATTTTTTACTTTTGTACACCTCAGTCCAACACCAGCATCTCCAAATCATGACAAACTAACATGGCATTCTCTGCAATTTCTATGGTTCAGGGAAATTTTACTTTGAAAATGTTAAACAGAACAGATAGGATAGAGAAAGTTAAATAGTTTCTATTGGCTGTGAGTCCAGGACTGGAGGGGAGTGTCTAACAATCAAAGCGAGACCTCTCAGAAGTGACGCTGGGAAACATTCGAAGGATGGGGGAAATTCAGAGCTCTCTTCCAAAAACAATAATTGAAGCTGGGCCAGTTGTTAATCTGGAAGCAGGTAAATCTTTGTTAATCAAAGACATTGACGGGTACAGGGAAAGGGCTGGTCTATGGATTTAGCTGACAGATTAGCTGTAATCTCACTGAATGTTGCAGACGGTGAATATTCACTGCTCACACCTCCATTCATATATTCCAGGCCACTTATACCATCGCTCTATCCCCTGCTATCCCATTGGGTAGAATG
Organism: Hemiscyllium ocellatum; assembly: GCF_020745735.1. Lineage (NCBI taxonomy): Eukaryota > Metazoa > Chordata > Chondrichthyes > Orectolobiformes > Hemiscylliidae > Hemiscyllium > Hemiscyllium ocellatum. The sequence goes on from NC_083443.1 coordinate 27,498,131, forward strand.
TTGGCACCCAGTGCTTCTGTAGACACATGCCCAGGCTAGGGTAAAGTCATGATTCACTTGTCACTCCCCTCACTACTCTGGGGTGGCGCGGTGGCTCAGTGGTTAGCACTGTTGCCTCACAGCACCAGGGACCTGGTTCGATTCCAGCCTCTGGTGACTGTGTGGAGTTTGCAGATGCTCCCCGTGTCTGCATGGATTTCCTCTGGGTACTCTGATCTCCTCCCACAATCCAAAAATATGCAGGTTAGGGTGGATTGGCAGTGCTAAATTGCCCATAGTGTCCAGGGATGTGCAGGTTAGGTGAGCTAGCCATGTGGAACGTAGGAGTACAGGGATAAGGTAGGGGAGTGAGTCTAGGTGGGCTGCTTTTCAGAGGCTTGGTGTGGATGTGATGGGCTGAATGGCCTGCTTCTACACTATAAGGTTTCTATGATTCTCCTTGTGATGCAGGGGATAGTGCTCTTGCCTCTGTGCCTGACCTTCCAGGTTAAAGTCCTGGAGCAATAGTTTGATAGTCAGCTGGAGGAAGCCTTCCAATGTACTTGCGGAAGGCACTTAGAGTGGGAGACTCACACTGATCTGCCATGTCTGATGTGAAGTAGTGTCCCTTAGGTTTAAGACTCCGTTACAAGTTACTAACTTATTATCAGGAGAAAAAAACTAGCCATGGATGGTATACGTGAATGTGTACCTCATCCACAACGCTGTGTGTGTTGGAAAAGAATTATTTGTGCAGAAGACAAGTGCTGCAAAGCAGGATGGCCCACACTACCGCACCTCCACCTCCCTTTTTCACCACACCTTCCCCTCCTCAAACTCCACAGGAAAATGAAATGTCCACTCAAGCCCAGTGAGCTCAACTTGAACAGTTCCTCATCCAAGCCCGTGTTTCTAGTTCACCAAACAAGGAGGAACTATCTGGGTCACAGTTACCGATATCAACTTTAGGAAATGATCTTCACTAGAAAAGAAAGTTGAGGCAATCTTTCCCCGTCAATTAAATCATGAAATAAAATAATGAGAAAGAAGATGCCATTCTGTATTTAAATAACCGTCAATGGAATTGCAAAATGCAAGTTGCAATTCGGCAAAGCGATATTATCACTGGACTATTAATCCAGCGACCTGGGGTTAATTTAAAAAAAATAATATATATAAAAAATATATAACCAGGAGGCCCCCTTCACTGTTTGATTTAAAAAAAACAGGAATGTTTCACACAGCATTAAAATTAATCCAGCGACCCAGGTAATGTTCTGGGACCAGGGTTCGAATCAGCAGATGATGGAATTTGAACTTAATTAAAATCAAATCTGGGGTTAAGAGTCTAATGATGACCACAGGACCATTGCTCATTTTCAGGAATAAACCCATCTGGTACAATAATGTCCTTTTGAGAAGGAAACTGCCGTCCTTACCTGGTCTGGCCTACATGTGACTCCAGACCCACAACGACATTGCTGACTCTTAACTGCCCTCTGCACCATTAGGGATGGGCAATAAATGACGACACTGAAAGTGATACCCTCAGCCTAATCCTGTCGTAGGTTGGTGGTCAGAGTTGGTTCGAACACTGTGTTTGTTGACAGCTGTCAAACTCCTGACACACAGAGAGGGGTTATAACACAGTTATCACTCTGAGAGATCTTTGGTTCATTTGTGTAAGAAATGAATTTGGCAGCTTATTGTTTTTCAGCCCACCATACCCCTCCCCACCCTCACCCCTTTCCCGCACACGTTTATTCCTTCTGAGCTCGCTAGCTCACTGGCTTTCTGTGTCCTTTCGCTTTGGTTTCCGTCATTTTCTTGATCCAAGAGACGAATTTGGCCACTTTTGTGTAAACGCCAGGGGAGTCCTTCCGTCCACATCCGTAACCCCACGAGGTGATGCCCAAGATGACCCAACGTCCACCCATGCGTTGGCACATCAGAGGGCCACCGCTGTCGCCCTGGCAACTATCAACCCTCTTGTGCTCGGACAGATTGCCCGCACAAATCATACGGGGGGTAAACTTGTCCCTGTAACGGCTTTTGCAAATCCTCTTTGGCAGCAGGGGGACCGCACCTTGCAGTAAAGTCCGTGAGTAGGATCTTCCTAAAAAAAAAGGGTTAGAACAACAACATGTCATTGCATTTACTTGCCTCTTGAGTGGTGACTGCTTGAGATACCTTCAAAAAGAGCTCACTACAGACAAACAATGTTTTCCCCGATATATTTTCAAAGCAGTCAGTTGCTACGGTCCACAATATTGCACAGTTTGTACTTGAAAATTAAAAGTCTTGAAATAGAAGTGGGCTTAACAGATTTTGGTAGCTTTTCCAAAGAGAAATTGATATGATGGGCTGAATGGCCTCTCAAGTTGCTACAGTACCATCTGGATGCCAGTTGTACACAGGGGTATTTTAGTTTAACCTGTGTAAGACAGTGTACACAGGTGATGTACTGGATGCAGAGTGACAGCACTCAGACTTTGTCGATGAAAGTCCAGTTCTGATCGTCGCAGTTACCACAACCTCTGATACACAGGCATCTGAGCCTAAAGTGTCAAACCAGGGTGAACCAAGCAAAGGACAGAAATCTCTCCCATCGATGGGGTGTCCCCCAAAGGGGAAAAAGCTGAAGTCTTTGGAGAGTCCCATTGTGAAAAGCCCAAACATTAGTATACTAAAATGGAGCACCGACTTGATCACTGCCACATTGCTGGTTGTAAGTCTTGATTATGGTCAGCCCAAGTTAAATCACCGTGACCAATTCTGGACATCACACTCCAGGAAGGAGGTGAGGACTTTGGTGGGTGGATCGAAGAGGTCTTTTCCCCAGAGTTTCCCCAGAGCTAGAGGGTGCAGGTTTCAGGTGGGTCAGAAATCTGTCAAATCACTTACCTGTATCTCCCCAGCCAGTAATATAGCAGGATTGCTTGTTAATTCTGATCCTTTCCTTCCTGGCTGGCAGACAGACTGGGGTTGCATACTGATTGAATGTCAAACAATGGCCTTCCTTCCCCTTCATTCTGACCAGCGCTATGTCATTGTCACTGCTGTCTGGCTTGTAGTTCTTGTGCGTGACAATCCTTTCAATGGGGATTTCTCGCTCAAACTCATCCTCCACAGCTGTGTGGTAATCTCCGACACGGATGTAGTAATGTCTCGTCTCATTACCAAACCTGTAACGTTTAACAGCTGAGTAAAGGCCATACCCCTCTCTTTGAAATGAATGCTCTCAAAAGTGCGGTCATCCCCTTTTTCTGTTTCATGCACCACATTCACGGAAGAGATCTTTGAGAAGCAGGTGCTGTCATAGAGTCATAGAGATGTACAGCACAGAAACAGACCCTTCGGTCCAACCAGTACATGCTGACCAGACATCCCAACCCAATTTAGTCCCATCTGCCAGCACCCGGCCCATATCCCTCCAAACCCTTCCTATTCATATACCCATCCAGATGCCTTTAAAATGTTGCAATTGTACCAGCCTCCACCACATCCTCTGGCAGTTCATTCCATACATGTACCACCTTGTGCATGAAAATATTGCCCCTTAGGTCTCATTTATATCTTTCCCCTCTCACCCTAAACCTATGCCCCCTAGTTCTGGACTCCCCCACCCCAGGGAAAAGACCTTGCCTATTTATCATATCCATATCCCTCATGATTTTGTAAACCTCTATAAGGTCACCCCTCAGCCTCCGATGCCCCAGGGAAAACAGCCCGAGCACAGTCATAGATTAGAGTGGTGCTGGAAAAGCACAGCAGGATGCTGCCTGACCTGCTGTGCTTTTCCAGCACCACCTAACCTTGATTCTAATCTCCAGCATCTGCAGTACCCACTTCTGCCTAGTGTAGTAATAGGCTAGTCATAGTCATAGAGTCATACAGCGCATAGAAACAGACCCTTTGGTCCAACCAGTAAAAAGTAAGGTCTGCAGATGCTGGAGATCAGAGCTGAAAATGTGTTGCTGGTTAAAGCACAGCAGGTCAAGCAGCATCCAAGGAACAGGAAATTCGACATTTCAGGCATAAGCCCTTCATCAGGAATGAGGAAAGTGTGTCCAGCAGGCTAAGATAAAAGGTAGGGAGGAGGGACTTGGGGGAGTGGCGATGAAGATGTGATAGGTGGAAGGAGGTCAAGGTGAGGGTGATAGGCTGAAGTGGGGTGGGGGCGGAGAGGTCAGGAAGAAGATTGCAAGTTAGGAGGGCGGTGCTGAGTTCGAGTGAATCGACTGAGACAAGGTGGGGGGAGGGGAAATGAGGAAACTGGAGAAATCTGAGTTCATCCCTTGTGGTTGGAGGGTTCCCAGGCGGAAGAGAGCGCCTCATCTCCATCGCCCCTCCCCCCAAGTCCCTCCTCCCTACCTTTTATCTTAGCCTGCTGGACACACTCTCCTCATTCCTGATGAAGGGCTTATGCCCGAAATGTCGAATCTCCTGTTCCTTGGATGCTGCCTGACCTGCTGCGCTTTTCGAGCAACACATTTTCAGCTTTGGTCCAACCAGTCCATGCTAACCATAATCCCAAACGAAAAAGTCCCACCTGCCTATGTATGGCTTATATCCCTTCAAATGTTTCTCACGCATCTACATATCTAATTAATCTTTTAAACATTATCCACTACTTCCTCTGGAAGTTCATTCCACAGATGAGCCACTGTGTAAAATGAATTGCCCCTCAAGTTCTTTATAAATCATTCTCATCTCACCTTAGAAATATACCCACTAGTCTTAAGTTCCCCACCTTAGGGAAAAGACACCTACTGTTCCCCTTATCTATACCCTTCATTGTTTTATATACCTCTGTAAGGTTATCCCACAACCTCCTATGCTCCAGTTAAAAAAAGTTCCAACCTAAGGTAAATCTCTTCTGAATCCTCTCCAGTTTAATCATATCCTTCCTATCACAGAGCGACCAACAGTGAAGAAGATTACCTCAGAGTACGATGGGAACTTGATCAGTTGGGCCAGTGCACCAAGGAGTAGCAGATGGAGTTTAATTCAGTTAAATGGTGAGGTCCTGCATTTTGGAAAAGCAAATCAGAGCAGGACTTATACACTTAATGGCTGAACAAAGAGACCTTGGAGTGCAGGTTCATAGTTAGTTGAAAGTGGAGTCACAGGTAGATAGGACTGTGAAGGCGGTGTTTGGTATGCTTTCCTTTATTGGTCACAGCATTGAGTATTGGATTCAGGAGGTCACGTTGCGGCTGTATATGACATTGGTTAGGCCACTTTTGGGATACTGTGTGCGATTCTGGTCTCCCTCCAATAGGAGAAAGTGAGGACTGCAGATGCTGGAGATCAGAGCTGAAAATGTGTTGCTGGAAAAGCGCAGCAGGTCAGGCAGCATCCAAGGAACAGGAGAATTGATGTTTCGGGCATGAGCCCTTCTTCAGGAATGAGGAAAGTGCACCAAGCAGGCTAAGATAAAAGGTAGGGAGGAGGGACTTGGGGGAGGGGAGTTGGAAATGCGATAGGTGGAAGGAAGTTAAAGTGAGGGTGATAGGTCGGAGTGGGGGTGGGGGCGGAGAGGTCAGGAAGAAGATTGCAGGTTAGGAGGGCGGTGCTGAGTTCGAGGGTTGGGACTGAGACAAAGTGGGGGGAGGGGAAATGAGAAACTTCAAAGACTGCAATTTCCCCCCGACATGGTCGACGATGCTCTCCACCGCATCATCTCCACTTCCTGTTCCACCGCCCTTAAGCCCCGCCCCTCCAATCGCTACCAGGATAGAACCCCACTGGTCCTGACCTACCACCCCACCAACCTCCACATACATCGTATCATCCATCGTCATTTCCGCCACCTCCAAACGGACCCCACCATCAGGGATATATTTCCCTCCCCTCCCCTATCAGCGTTCTGAAAATACCACTCTCTCCGTGACTCCCTCGTCAGGTCCACATCCCCCACCAACCCAACCTCCACTCCCGATACCTTCCCCTGCAACCGCAAGAAATGCAAAACTTGCGCCCACAGCTCCCCCCTTACTTCCCCCAAAGGCCCCAAGGGATCCTTCCACATCCGCCACAAATTCACCTGCACCTCCACACACATCATTTACTGCATCCGCTGCACACGATGTGGCCTCCTCTATATTGGGGAGACAGGCCGCCTACTTGTGGAATGTTTCAGAGAACACCTCTGGGACACCTGGACCAACCAACCCAACCACCCCGTGGCTCAACACTTCAACTCTCCCTCCCACTCCACCAAGGACATGCAGGTCCTTGGACTCCTCCATCGCCAGACCATAGCAACACGACGGCTGGAGGAAGAGCGCCTCATCTTCCGCCTAGGAACCCTCCAACCACAAGGGATGAACCAAGATTTCTCCAGTTTCCTCATTTCCCTTCCCCCCACCATGACTCAGTCCCAACCCTCGAACTCAGCACCACCTTCCTAACCTGCAAACTTCTTCCTGACCTCTCCGCCCTCACCCCCATTCCAGCCTATCACCCTCACCTTATCACCCTCACCTTAACCACCTTCCACCTATCGCATTTCCAATGCCCCTCTCCCAAGTCCCTCCTCCCTACTTTTTATCTTAGCCTGCTTGGCACACTTTCCTCATTCCTGAAGAAGGGCTCATGCCTGAAACATCGATTCTCCTGCTCCTTGGATGCTGCCTGACCTGCTGCGCTTTTCCAGCAACATATTTTCAGCTCCCTCCAATAGGAAACATGTTGTGAAACCTGAATGGATTCAGAAAAGATTTACAACCATGTTGCTTGTCAAGAAGAGTTTGAGCTACAGGGAGAGACTGAATAGGCTGGGGCTGTTTTACCTGGAGTGTCAGACGCGGAGGGGTGACCTTATAAAATCATGAGGTGCATGGATCCGGTAAATAGACAAGGTATTTTCCCTGGAATGGGGGACTACAAAACTAGAGGACATAAGTTTAAGGTGAGAGGGGAAAGATTTAAAAGCAACCTAAGGGGCAACATTTCTCACACAGAGGGTGGTGTGTGTATGGAATCAGCTGCCAGAGGAATTGGTGGAGGCTGATACAATTACAACATTTAAAAGGCATCGGGATGGTATATCAATAGGAAGGGTTTAGAGGGATATGGGCCAACTGCTGGCAAATGGGACTAGATTAATTTACAAAAACTAGTCAGCATAGACAAGTTGGACTGAAGGTTCTGTTCTGGTAGCCAATTGGCAAAAATAAGGCCCTTTAGATGAAATGTGAATCTGAGGCCTTTCCTGCACCTATCCATTGTTCTCAGGTGGATGCAGAAGACCCTGTGGTACGATTTCTATAGAGAACAGGGCATTTTCCCTCACTGTCCTGCCCAATGTTACTCCTTCAATCAACAAAATAATCCAGTTGTTACCATATTGCTGTCTCTGAGAGCTTGCTATGCCAATTGGCGGCCATGTTTCCTCACTGTAGCATTGACAACCTACGGAAAGTGCTTCATTTGCTACAAACCATTTGTCAAGGTTGGATCACTAGGTACATCCAATACTGAGAGAGATTTTCAATCAGGAAGGAAAACAAGGGTTATGGGGAAAAGACAGGAGGGTGGGGGAAGGATTATCAGATTCCTAGAATCCCTAGTTTGGAAACAGGCCATTCAGCCCAACAAGTTCACACCGACAGTCCAAACAGCATTCCACCCAGACTCACCACCATCCTGCCCCCCCACCCAATGCTTGTAACTCTGCATTTCCCATGGCTAATGCACCTACCTACACATCCATGCTGTGGGTAGAGTCACATGTAGGCCAGACCAGGTAAGGATGGCAGATTTCCCTCCCTCAAGGACATTAGTTTTAGAATTATCTCAAAATCCCTACAGCGTGGAAACAAGCCGATTAGCTTAACAATTCCACACTGACCCTCTAAAGAGAATCCCACCCAGACCCTGTATAACCCTACATTATTCCCACGGCTAATGTACCTAACCTACACATCGCTGAATACTACTGGGCGATTTCCCATGGCCAATTCACCTGACCTGCACATCTTTGGCCTGTGGGAGGAAACCAGAGCAAACCCAAACAGTCACAGGGAGAATGTGCAAACTCCACACGGACAGTCGCCCGAGGCTGGGATTGAACCCGGGTCCCTGGTGCTGTGAGGCAGCAGTGCTAACCACTGAGCTGCCCTAGTCATGATGTCATTGATAGGTGGGGCACACTTGAGGGGCTGAATGGCCTACTTCTGATTCGATGAGTACTGCATACAATTCTGGTTGCTGTGCCATAAGAAGGATGTCATTAAATTGGGAAGGGTGCAACAAACATTTAGAGGGTGTTACCGAGACTGGAGAGTTTGACATATAAGGAGATGCTGGATAGGCTTTTTTCCCTCAAGTATCAGAGGCTGAGGGGTGACCTCATAGAGGTTTAAAAATCATGAGGGGCATGGATAGGGCAAATAGACAGGTCTTTTCCCCAGGGTGGGGTAGTCCAAAACAAGAGGGCATAGGTTTAAGGTGAGAGGGAAACTCAGGGGCAACTTTTTCACACAGTGGGTGGTACATGTATGGAATGAGCTGCCAGAGGAAGTGGTGGAGGTTAGTACAATTGCAACATTTAAAAGACATTTGGACAGGTATATGGATAGGAAAGGTTTAGGGGGAAATGGGCTAAATGCAGGGTCTGTTTCCATGCTGTACATCTCTATGACTCTATGACTATAAATGAGACTCATTCAGCCTAGGAACCCTGGTCAGCATGGACGAGTTGGGCCAAAGGGTCTGTTTCCCTGCTACATGACTCTATGGCTATCTGACTTTGGGGCATTCTGGAGTCATATTAGGTGCTATATAAATGCAAGCCACCCTTCCCACAGTAGCTGTTTTTCACTGAATGCTCCCCCCTTTTGTTCCCTCTGTTTGTGATAATGCTGAGGTGTAGTCCAGGCACCCGCCCACTGTCCTCTGTAACATGAAGCAGACTCTAACCAAGTGGTTATGAAATGCTGCTGTCTCTCACCACAGGAAGATGGCAGAGGGGAAACACCAGCCTACAATCAGGCACAGGAAGCAGTGTTAGGAAATGAAAGCTGATTTCATTGTTCACTCCCAGTTACCAGGCCAAACACGCGAGGGAGTTCAATTAAGATTAACCAGGATATTGCTGGGAATGGAGGGGTTTCAGATATAAAAATTGACAGCAAAGACAGGAACCTCTTCCACAGGGGCATAGCAGGTTGAGGGATGACCTTATTAAGGTTTATAAAATGATGATAAGGTGAATGACAAGGGTCTTTTCCTGAGGGTGGGGAAGTTTGAAACTAAGCAGTATACTTTTAAGGTGAGGGGGGAAAGGACACGAGGGGCAATGTTTTTACATAGAGAGTGGTTCGTGTATGGAATGAACTTCCTGGGGAAGTGATGGATATGGATACATTTACAATGTTTAAAAGACATTGGATAAGGACATGAATAGGAAAGTTTGGAGGGTTATGGGCCAAGCAGGTGGGAATCGTTTAGTTTGGAAACATGGTTGGCAATAGACTGGTTGGACCGAAGGGTCTGTTTCCATGTTGCACAATCCTATGAGTCGAGAGTGTGGTGCTGCGGGAGCGCAGCAGGTCAGACAGCACCTGAGGAGCAGGAGAATTGTCAGTTTCTGATGAAGGGCTTATGCCCGAAATGGCGATTCTCCTGCTCCTCCGATGCTGCCTGACCTGCTGCGTTTTTCCAGCACCACACTCTTGACTCTGATCTCCAGCACCTGCAGTCCTCACTTTCCCCGAGTACAATTCTATGACTCTAAGACTGAACATTAGATCATCACAGCACTTTGTCGGAGGTGATTAAGTTCAGTTGTTGCTATTTCTGTCACCTTCCAGAATATCAGCTGATGAAACCATGGCAAGGATTTTCACGTATCGTGCAAAGCCTCCATTTTCAAATTCTCCTTCTTGTTTTCAAAGCCCTCCGTGGTCTCAATCCCTCCGTCCCCCCCGTGGCCTCTTCCATCCCAACCCATTCCTTGGACACTTCTCCAATCCTGGCCTCCTGCACATTCACAACTCCCACTGCTCCGTCACCGACTGCGTAAGCCCTGGAACTCCCTTCAGAAAAATCTCTACCTTCTTCAGCGATGTTCGATAATGGGACTGTGAAGTCACTTGGGCCACTTAAAGGTATTAAAGGCACTATATGAATGCAGACATTGGATTGAGGAGTGGGAAATGTGGGAAGTCACCAACAAGACTTTCTTTGTGATGACTGGCAATGTTTTTCTACAACCTCTACCATCAGGGAGAAGGTACAGAAGCCTGAACACACGTACCAGCCAGTTTCAAAACAGTTCCTACCCTGCTGTTGTTAGAATACTGAATGGACTCACAAATTCTGAACATTTGCCTGTACCTGTGTTTTTGTTTTTGCCACTGATTACCTATTATTTACTTATCTATGCTACTTAACTCTGTGATCTGCCTCTATTGCTCACAAGACAAGTTTTTCACTGTGCCTCGGTACATGTGACAATAAATTCAATTCAATTCAATTCAATAAACCCCATCAGTCAAAGGGCAAGCTTTGAACTATCACAGCGAGCATGGTCCTTGCCAAACAAGGTCAGGATAAGCCAGGGCCCCTGAACAGATAACTTCACCACAGAGACCTTACGTACTTGTGGAGAGAAATACAAACATTACCGCACATTACAGAGCAGTGTCTCCTTATACACACTCCGAAATTGGGAGCCTGTTGTTAGACTCCAACAATTTGCATTCATTAAGGAAATAATTCACATTGTTGTACTGTTCGATGTCACTCACCAAAAATCGTTTTAAAATATTTTTTTTTAAATGATTTTGGAGGGATAGGCAGAGAGAAAATAAGAGGTAAAGATTGTCACTAACTGGAGAAAGGAGATAACACGCTGAAAATGTGTTACTGGAAAAGCGCAGCAGGTCAGGCAGCATCCAAGGAACAGGAAATTCGACATTTTGGGCATAAGTCCTTCTTCAGGAATTCCTAAAGAAGGGCTTATGCCCAAAACGTTGAATCTCCTGTTTCTTGGATGCTGCCTGACCTGCTGTGCTTTTCCAGCAACACATTTTCAGCTCTGATCTCCAGCATCTGCAGATCTCACTTTCTCCCCAAAGGAGATAACACTAAAAGATAGACCCTGAGAACTGGCACAACATGATACGTCGAAACAAAAAACCGAAAAAACTGCAGATGCTGGAAATCAGAAACAAGAACAGAAATTGCTGGAAAAGCTCAGCAGCAGCTGTGGAGAGAAATCAGAGTTAACGTTTCGGGTCCAGTGACCCTTCTCCAGAACTGTTCCATCAGATGATCATCCCTTATTAATACGGCATTTCCCGAGTGTTTCATTGGCTGCAAAGTGCTCTGGGACATCCTCAGATTGGGAAAAGTGCTTTTTAAATGAAAGTCTGCTATTCATTCTTTATGTAATGATTACATTCGTATTATTGACAGCATGAGAGTTCCTACGCCGTCTTTAGACTTTGCCAAGTATACACTGCAATCTGTGAATCTGAAATTTCCCTTTTTATCACATTAAATCCAGACCCACTGATACTGATATTATCATTCAGAATAATTATATTTCTTATACATAATTCAAACAGAAAAGGCTGGAAGTACCCAACAGTCAGGCTGAATGCATGGAGAGAGAAACAGCTAACAATTGAGGTGATGACCTTTCGTCAGATCGATGACATAGTCTTCTGTCTTTCTTTAATGTTTCCAGTATTCACGGTATTTTGTTAAGAGTCATCGTCATAGAGATCTACAGCTTAGGAAATGCCCCTTCAGCCCGTTGAGTCTGTGATAGTCAAAAACGATGCCCAATTCTAATCCCATTTTCCAGTACTTGCCCCATAACCTTAGCATTGCAAGTGTACATCGAAACTCTTCTTCAATGTTCTGAGGGGTTCTGCCCTCCAACATGTTACTTTCAGATTCCATCTAATGTGTGCGAAGTGTTTTCCGAGCACTGAGGTGTGCCATGAGTCACTGGGATCTAGCTGTAGCTTTACTGTCCACGGGACATGAGCATTGCCGGCCAGATCAGTCTTTGTTGCTCATCCCTAGTTGCCCTGGAAAAGGTGGCAGTGAGTTACCTCCTTAAATCACTGCTGCCCATGTGCTGTAGTTACAGCCACAATGTTGTTAGGGAGGGAATTCCAGGACTGTGACCCAGTGACACTGAAGGAACAGTGATGTCTAGACCATGAGTGGCTTGGAGGGGAATTTGGTGGTAGTGGTACTCAATCTGAGTACTCAGCCCTTGTCTTTTCAGTGATAGAAGGAATGAGTTTGGGAGATTCTACTCTTTCATGATGACTTTGGTGATTTTTCTTTTCAATTAACTAATGGTATGAGAGCTTTCCTGGTTAGGTCAGAATAGTATGTCCCTAACCATCCTTAAGATACCCGTAAAGCATATCGAATATTAAAGCAATTCCAATACCTATCCGAATAGTACAAGATACTGCAGATACTGGACACCTGAAACAAACACAGGGAATTCTGAGAAAGTGTTGTACTAGAAACATTAACTCAGTTTTTCTCTTCACAGATCCTGCCAGACAGAATACTCATCCTCGTGCACTAAGACTTAAAACATCTTGAGCAATTGAATTGCGCCTAAGTCCGCCATGAGCCAGTGTAATCCATCTGAGTTGGTTTATGGAGGATGGTTAAAGTTCCTCACAGTATTATAATGAAATATCCCCGTAATGAATACTGGGAGGGTTTCGTTTATGGAGGTTAGATATCTTCCAGTACCTTCACACATGAGCAAAGACACAAAGGCCGCGCCATTCAATTCATGTGGAATACTCTGTGAGAATATTAGACTCAAAGCACCTTAGTGCTCAATTCCTTTACCAATCGTGTGATGATAGTTTAGTACCGTGCATATATATTTCATATCCATATGACTAGAAAGAAAGACTGGCATTTACAAAGCCCCAAGGTGTTCCAGAATGCTTGATAGTCAAGGAAGCATTGTAGTGTAGTCAATGCTGCAATCTGGGAAACGCAGTGGCTAAACTGGGTACAGCAAGATCCCATAAATGGCAATGCGATAATGAGCAGACTATCTGCTTCTGTGATGGTTTACTGAGGGATAAATGTTAGCTTGGACCACAGCTCTCCAATGTGGAGATGTGAGATCGTTTACAGCGAGCTGCTCAAATTTAACTGGGTGGTACGGTGGCTCAATGGTTAGCACTGCTGCCTTACAGTGCCAGGGACCTGGATTCAATTCCAGCCTCGGGTGGCTGTCTGTGTGGAGTTTGTACATTCTCCCCGTGTCTGTGTGGGTTTCCTCCGGGTGCTCCGGTTTCCTCCCACAGTCCAAAGATGTGCAGGTCAGGTGAATTGGCCATACTAAATTGCCCGTAGTGTTAGATGCATTAGTTAATGGGTCGGGGTGGGTAACTCTTCGGAGGGTCGGTGTGGACTTGTTGGGCTGAAGGGCCTGTTTTCACACTGTAGGGAATCTAATCTTAACAGCTCCTCTCAAACACAGCCTCAACGGTGTGTCACTCTGGAGGTCACACTCAGGGGCTGGAAGGGGACTTGACCCCTCAACTTTTGGACTCCAAGGCGAGAGTGCAATCCAGCTGACACTTCACAATCCTCAGCCTCACCACAACCAATAGGCCCCAGGTTTTACATTGTTACTGCACCGGGCACCGTGCTGGGCACTGGCATACGGCTCACGCATAAAACAAAAACTAAATGTTAACCACGCCGATAAATCTGAAGGGAATGAGAAAATGGGTCTTTTACAATGAAAGCGACAGACAATGCTCCCCTTCACCAACCTCTTGAAGCAGTGAGCTGCCGTCAGCACCCAGCAGTTACTGATTAATGTCGCTCCGCACAGTAAACGACTCTCTCGGTGAAACGTCTTGAGCCTCAGTGAAACTTGCCATGGCCAGCCACCTCTGGAATCAGAGTCCAAAAATATTGTCACACCAGACAGGGAGCAAACTCACCCAAATAGATAAACAACAAGCGACACATTGTGTTTTTGTATGAGAGGAGTGTGGCTCACATTGGGCCCACCCACTCAAGCCTGTTTCTCCTATCACAATGGGATCCAAGACATAAATAGAGAACACAGTCAAGGAGGTTATGCTAAACCTTCAGGAAACCACCAAACATGGTCCTCTGAGCGCCTCAGTTATAGAGTCATAGAGATGTCCACGCCGACCATATCCCAAATCAATCTAGTCCCACCTGCCAGCACTCAGCCCAAATCCCTCCAAACCCTTCCTATTCATATACCCATCCAAATGCCTCTTAAATGATGCAATTGTACCAGCCTCCAGCACTCCCTCTGGCTGCTTATTCCATACACGTACCACCCTCTGTGTGAAAAGTTTGTCCCTTAGGTCCCTTGTATATCTTTCCCCTCTCACCCTAAACCTGTGCCCTCTAGTTCTGGACTATCCTCACCCCACCCCCCCAACCCCACCCCCTCCACCCCACCACTCCCCCCACCCCACCCCCTCCAACCCCCAACCCCACCCCACCACCCTACCCCCCTCCCCCCTTCCAGGAAAAATACCTTGTCTATTTACCTATCCATGCCCCTCATGATTTTATAAACCTCTATAAGGTCACCCCTCAGCCGCTGACGCTCCAGAGAAAACAGCCCCAGCCTGTTCAATCTCTCACTATAGCTCAAACCCTCTAACCCTGGCAACATCCTTGTAAATCTTTTCTGAACCCTTTCAAGTTTCAGAACATCCTTCCTATAGGAGGGAAACCGGAATTGCACGCAATATTCCAAAACTTGAAGAATGTCAAGGCCTTAGAGTGAGAGACGGAGGAGATTTCCTCGAGTGGTCCCAGCAGGTAGAGAGTAGCTAGGATTGTTCCCCTTGTTCGGGAGAGAGCTGATGGGTGGTTTAATAGAGGGCTTGAAAATGATAAAGAATTTTATTAGCTTGCACCTATAAGCAGAGTGAAACCAAGCAGCTCTACCTTAGCAGTACAAATATTAGGAATGGTTATGCAGAGTGGTGATGCAGCTGTAAAAGCAGTGGGTGTGCAGTAGGGGTGGGAGTCCAGAACTAGAGAGCACAGGTTTAGGGTGAGAGGGGAAAGATATACAAGGGACCTAAGGGGCAAACTTTTCACACAGAGGGTGGTACATGTATGGAATAAACAGCCAGAGGAAGTGGTGGAGGCTGGTACAATTGCAACATTTAAAAGGCATCTGGATGGGTATATGAATAGGAAGGGTTTAGAGGGATATGGGCTGAGTGCTGGCAGGTGGGACTAGATTGGTTTGGGATATAGTTGGCATGGACATCTCTATGACTCTGTAAGCAGAGAATGTACAAAATGTAGAATATTTTATACAGGTCAGAATTCCAGGTCCAACAGGTTTACTTGAAGTCACAAGCTTTTGGAGTGCTGCTCTTTCATCAGGTGGAATAGAATCTACTTGTTGGACTATAATCTGGTGTTGTCTGACGTCTAGAGCTGAAAATGTGTGTTGCTGGAAAAGCGCAGCAGGTCAGGCAGCATCCAAGGAGCAGGACAATCGACGTTTCGGGCATGAGCCCTTGTCTGACTTCTAACCAGGTCCACCCCAGTCCAACACCAGTACCTCCACATCATGGCTTCTGATCGAACTGTTCAGAAATGTAATGACACAGCTCTGGAGCAGGTGGACTGTGAGCCCTCGCTTGCTAGCTCAGACGTAGGGACACTACCATTGTACCACAAGATCCTTAGTCATTGAACTCAAGATATTTTCTAATCAACCTGTTCAGAGATATAACGATACACCTCTGCAGCAGGTGGGACCTGAAACTCAGCTTCATGGCTTAGAGGTAGGGACATTATCACAAGAGGTCTTAGGAACTTAGGGCAGCACAGAGGCACAGTAGTTAGCGCTGCTGCCTCATAGTGCCAGAGAACCGGGTTCAATTCCTGCCTCAGGCAACTGTCTGTGTGGAGTTTGCACATTCTTCGGGTGCTCTGGTTTCCTCCCACAGTCCAAAAATATGCAGGTTAGGTGAATTGGCCATGCTCAATTGCCCGTAGTGTTAGGTGAAGGGGTAAATGTAGGGGAATGGGTCTGGGTGGTTGCTCTTCGGAGGGTCGGTGTGGACTTGTTGGGCCGAAGGGCCTGTTTCCACACTGAAAGTCATCTAAACTGAAGGCAATTTTTAAAAGAATTATCCTACTTTTGTAATCAACCTGTTCAGAAATGTTATTACACAACTCTGCAGCAAGTGAGACTTAAAGCTGACCCTCCCAGCCCAGGTGTAGGGCACTACCACTATACCACAAGAGGGCCTAGGCAATGAATGTGATAGCAGCAAGTGTTTATATGCAACATCTTTTTTTCATTCATTCACAGGATGAGGGGGTTGCTGACTAGGCCAGCATTTATTGCCCATCCCTAATTGCCTAGAGGGCAGTTAAGAGTCAATGACATTGTTGTGTGTCTGGAGTCACATGTAGGCCAGACCAGGTAAGGACGGCAGTTGCCTTCCCTAAAGGTCATGAACCTGGGCTCACTTTGAATACCTGCTGCACTGGTCAATACAGAAATGCAAAGAATCAGGTTCCAGTTTCATTTAGATGTTCTTTTAAACTAAGTAGCCCACAAGACAAATTCTAAGTGCTTTATTAAAAATACTTTATTCAATCTTTCCACCACTAGGAAAACATCCACATGGCCCAGAAAACCAGTAACTTCCTTATTGAACACAATGTCAAGCAGATTCTGTGTGACTGAGAACAATGAAAATTACAGGTTATGGCTGTATTGGCAGTGGGCAATGAGATGTAATTAAACAATCTATCCACTTAATGTGACTTCAGTGTCAATTTAACCTGTAAATTTAATCCCTGGGTTTGCTTTTCAGTATTTGATGGATGCAGTTACCCACTGCAAACATGTCTTTTCCAGATAGAGTTCTCACTTATTGAAAGCTCTTGTATTTTTACACTTAGTTTCGACTGATAAGAACATGAACAGGCAAAGATACACTGGACACATTGTGGAAATCCTCCCACACATGTCAAATTCAGAAGAGGACTTCAGATAACACTGAGTATGTTCAATCGTGAACTTCATTAACCTTGGAGCTAGCATTTAAGAATTGCCAACTTGTTGGTCAAATTGTTGGGAAGTCAATTTTAAAATTGGAAACACTTGGAGATGGGGAACCGCTCTAAACCTCTCTCCCTAGGTCTCTCTTTCTTAAATTCATTCCAGGTATGTGGGTAGCGCTGGTGGGCCAATACTTATTGCCTGGGTCTACTTGCCCCTTGAGAGCTGCCTTCTTGAACGGCTGTAATCCATTTGATGTGGGTAGGTCCACAATGCTGTTAGGGAGGGAGTTCCATGTTTTTGACCCAATGACACTGAAGGAATGGTGATATATTTCCAAGGCAGCATAGTAAGTGGCTTAGAGAGGTAAGGCCATTCTGTCCTGAAATTGTTTGAGCTACACTCATCCAAACAAGTGGTATTCCATTGACTCTCCCAACTGTGCCTTGTAGATGGTGGACATGCTTTTGGGAGTCAGGAGGTGAATAACTCACTGCAGTATTCCTAGCTTCTGACTTGATCATGTGGCCACAGTACTTACATGGCTGGTCAATGGTAACCCCAGGATGTCAATAATAGGGAATTCAGTGATGATAATGTCATTGAATTTGAAAGGGCAATAGTTAGATTCTCTCAGGTTGGAGATGCTTAGAGCATGGCATTTGCTTGGCATGCTATAGCCATTTTGCCACTTATTAGCCTGCTCCTTGATGTTGTCAAGGTCTTGCTGCATTTGTTGAGCTGTGTCAGTATCTGAGAAGTTGAAAATGGTGCTGAACATTGTGCAATCATCAGCAAGATACTCACTTCTGACTTTATGATGGAGGGGGAGTCCATTGATGAAGCAGCTGAAGATGGTTAGACCTGGGATACGGCCCTGAGGAACTCCTGCAGAGATGGCCTGAGACTGACACGATGAACCTCCGACAACTACAACCACCTTCCTGTATGCGAGGTATGTGTCCAACCAATGAAGAGTTTTCCCTCTAATTTCCTTTGACTCTAGTTTCACTTGGGGGCCACTGATGCAATATTCGAGCAAAGGCGACCTTCATATCAAGGATGGTCACTCCCACCTCACTGTCAAACAAGTTGCTAAGGCTGGGAGTTAGTGAGCCAAGGTTCTTGTGTTTTATGAAGCAGAGACTCATACAGTTATCTTATTGTACATTTTGGTCACTAAATAAAAAAGACCTATGAGCTTCCTTCTCTGAGGGTATGGTCTACACTCTATTTCCTATATCTTCAGGCTATCTGATGGCACAGTGGCTCAGTGGTTAGCACTGCTGCCTCACAGCGCCAGGGACCCGGGTTTGATTGTAGCCTCAGGTGACTATCTGTGTGGAGTTTGCAAATTCTTACTGTGTCTATGTGGGTTTCCTCCCACAATCCAAAGATGTGCAGGTTAGGTGGATTGGCTGTGCTAAATTGCCCATAGTGTTCAGGGATGCATAGGTTAGGTATATTAGTCAGGGGCAAGGATGCGTAGGTTAGCTGCATTAGTCAGGGGCAAATATAGGGTAGGGAATGGGTCTGAGTGAGTTACTCCCCAGAGGGTCGGTGTGGACGTGATGGGTCAAAGGGCCTGTTTCCACACTGTAGGGATTATATGACCGAAATTAGGAGCGTCAGTGTCTTGGGAATTAGAGCTAGGAATGCTTGCTGGTTAAAAACAACACAGTTTGCCATTAGCTGAATATTTTGAATGAAGGAGCGTGTGAAGATGATCCCAAGGAAACGTAAGGAGGATTGACAGACGCAGAAAGGAGAAATCATGTTATTACGTAGATAGAAAGAACAGAAGAAGCCTGAGATAGACAAAGGGTTAATTGATGGATCAAGGTATCATGTTGCTACCCATCAATGTGCACTTAAATCCCTCTACCTCTCTAATTTCTTCATAAATCATAATAAGACATCTCTAATTTCTTCATAAATCCGGTGAGAATCAACCTCATCTATTAATAATTCCATAACAGCCTCGATCCTGAAACTTTCTCCACAGACAATGATTCCAATCAGTTAAAACTTCATCAAGCAAGCACAGAATTAATTATATTTTCTGGTGATCTAGTAGGAAGGCGAAATAATCTACAGAATTATTCATTTCCCTTGATTGAAAGTTTATCAAGAATTGAAAACCATTCCGTTCTAAACTCAGGTAATCAGTGGCTTCCTGAGCTCAGCAAAGTGTTGATTTAAATATTATTTTCAATTCCTACCTGATGGATTTATTTCCACCAATAATTCGCTTTCTGCGATGGTTCATCAAACGGAGTCCACAGACTGCAAGCAAAGGACCGAAAACATCCCCAAACAAAGTTGATTAAAATTTAAGCTTAACCACTGAATGACATTTCTCTGTGTCAAACTTCCACCAAAACCAATTGTGGACTGACTGAAACATCTTGATCAAAGTTACCAAGAAATACATCTTAGTGTTTCTTTCAAATTTCAAAAATACACTTTATTCACAAAAAATATATATATATCGGCACACACATAGTCACAAACGCAGTTCAATTCTGGACAGTAGCTTATCGAAGAAGTAAACAAACATTGGAGTTTGACTCTACCCTCTTACTTGAACCAGACTATATTTACATGCATTGGAGGCACTAGGAGGGTCCAATAACTGAACAGATCCCCATTTACCTTAAGCAGGAAGCCCTCAGACTGTGGTCTTTCCCCTCTACGCCTTGGCAGCAGCTGCCCCAACCTTTAGTGCGTCCCTCAGCACGTAGTCCTGGACCTTGGAATGTGCAAGTCTGTGCCACTCATTTGAGGTCAGCTCCTTGCCCTGGAAGACCAACAACTTTAGGCAGACCAAAGTGTGTCTTTCACTGAGTTGAGGCCCTCCAGGCGCAGACAATGTTTGTGCGTCCCAGGGAACAGACCATAGAGAACAGAGTCCCGCGTCACGGAACTGCTTGGGACAAGCCTCCACAAAAACCACTGCATCTCTCTCTCTCTCTCCAGACTTTACATAACCGTACCCCTCTTACCCATCAGTCTCGGTCAGTACTCACCGCCGCTGCTCAGTTCCTCGAGTGCATCCTCCTTATAATCACAGATAACTCCTGCATCTTCCCCGTGCCAGCAGTTATGGATTCCAAAACCAGGTGTGCCACACTCATTCAGGGAGTTCTCATGGCCGGTGCACCTTACATTGTCCAAATGGATAGGTCCGTGGCCCTCCCCGAAATAGGCCATTGTTCTGGCTTTGGATTGGCCGCTGTAAGAGAAGGAGTCCTCTCATTGCCGGTCTTTCCCTCTGCAACTAATGGCTGGGGTCTTGAGATGGCAGAAATCCTTTGGCCTCAGTGTGGATGCTTACCCCAAACATACAAGAAAGATTTCCATGCAGGAGATCTTCTATTGATGTTTCTGACTGTATCAGCACATAGCGATTAGGGAAACATCTACACATGGTGGAAAATGTCTCTGCAGTTGGGTGGGTGGGGAGCAGTAGAATATTAAGATTTAAACTCAGCCTTTCTTAATTGATTTTCTTTTATACAAATGCGGAAAACTGGAATACCCTCAACTCCTCCAAAAAAAGCTGCAGTCATTACAGAGGCTGGGGCTGAGGGGCTTTTGAAATTTTTAAAACTGGGCTCAATAGATTTTCGTTATCATGTGTTGTAGAAACAAGGAGTCAAAATCCAGATCAGGCAGTGTCTCATTGAACGCTGAACAGATTTAAAGAGATAAATGATGCAGGACCTTTAAAATATATTTGTTCATGGGATGTGGATGACGTGAGCTAGGGCAACATTTACTGCCTGTCCTGGATTTCCTAGAGGGTCGTTAAAAATCAAGCACATTGCTGGAGGGTCTGGAGTTACATGTAGGCTAATAGATTTCCTTCCCTAACAGGATTTCTGTGAACTATGTAGGTACTGATGGCAATTAACACCATGAGGTGAGCTCTTTGGTGAACTCAAATTTAACCATATATCATAGTGGGACTCAAACCCGTACACCCATGGTGTCATGATTTGGAGATGACCATGTTGGTCTGGGGTGCGCAAAGTTAAAAATCACCAGGTTATAACCCAACAGATTTATTTGGAAGCACTAGCTTTCAGAGTGCTTCTACTTCCTGATGAATCACCTGACATTCTGGTTCACTAGCCCAGTTACCAATACACCAATACGTTGCCAGTGGAGGTGATAGGGGCAGGAATGATAGTGTCATTTAAGATGTATCTAGACAGATACATGAATAGGCAGGGAGCAGAGGGATACAGATCCTTAGAAAATAGGGGTCAGGTTTGGATAGAGGATCTGGATCGGCGCAGACTTAGAGGACCAAAGGGCCTGTTCCTGTGCTGTAAGGTTCTTTGCTCTTAATACATCACCACAACCTTGCCTTCAGACAGACAATTGTGATCAGTTTAGACAAAGGAAAAATGAGACTTTTCTTGTTGGAACTGAGGACTTTAAGGGGTGATAAAGGGGATAGATTGAGGGAGATAGAAGATGTCACTTGCTTTTTCTCTCCAGGAGTGTGGTGGGGTGCCAACTTCAACAGAAATCCCAAACGAGCAATCTAATAAAAATGGTTTCCACTGGTTGGTATCCAATCAGGGACAAGGGATCAGTTAGCTCATTTCTAACACAGAGGAACGCCAACTTCATTTGTTCAATTCCTGCTCTACCTGAGGTTACCATGAATGACTCTCTTCCTCAACCTCTCCCCTTTGTTTGAGGCATGGTAATCCCCAGGTTAAACTACCACCAGTCATTTTACTATGGTGACTTTAACTTTAATGGGAGAGACCCTGAGGAAATTCCAGTTATTAAGTATTCAGAAGCAGGAGATCAAAGAAAAAATCAGAAGCAAGGTGAGGTTGTTTGTTAACTTGCCAAGCTGCTGGGTTATTGTGCAGATGATTCATTACCATGCTGGGTAACGTCAGAGCGACTTCTGTAAGACACGGTTGTTCTGTCCCGCTTGGTTTTTATGGGTCCAGTCTGTTGGGGTGAGTGTCACTTTGGGTCTTCTATGCAGCGGTCTGTACACTGGGTCTATCTCTATGTGTTATGGTAACACACCAAACAACAGCCACACTATGCCAACTATTTACCAGGACTAAGGACCCCAGACCCACAGCACACAGGACCAAGGTTCTACACAAAATCCCTTGTGACAACTGCAAAAAGCATTACATCAGACAAACAGGAAGAAAATAGCCACCTGACTTCACAAACACCAACTGGCTACTGAACAACATGATCCACTGTCACTCATCTCCGTACACAATTCAACTATGACAAAGTTACTATCCTAGGAAAATCCAACCAGAGACATGCCAGAGAGCTCTTGGAAGCCTAGTTTTCAACCAAAAAGGCCATCAACAAACACAGAGAGATAGACCCCGTGTACAATCTACACCACCACTCAGCAGCTCAGTAAGCCAACCAACTACCTCATCCACAACCCCAGCCACAGATCTTCACAAAAACCTCAGAAGCAAGGTATTTCCCTCCCTCTAGGGACTGCAGCTGACTTTATGCCACTAGGATTGCATGCAGTTCAAAATGTCATTCACTACCACCTTCTTTGGGGAATTAGGGATAGATGGAGGCCTAGTTAACACCAGCCACATCTTATACAAGTGAAGATATAGGAAAAAGTGCAGGTGAAGCTTTGAGAATGAGAGTTATGAGGAACAGTTAGTCAGGGAAGCAGAGATGAATGTCAACATATAGGACTAAGTTTGATGGGTGTTTAAATAGATGGGATTCAAGGAATTTAGGAATATAGGGATTATCAAGGATGACGTGGAATGGGTTTATACTCATTGGAATTTTGAAAAATGAGAAGTGATTTCATTGAAACATAGAAAATTGCTCAAGGGTTTGACAGGGTCAATAAGGAGGTGCTGTTATTCCCTCGGCAGGGAATCTCAGACAAGGGAGTCATGGCTGTAGTGTAAAGGGTTGTCTATTTAGCCCTCAGCTAAGGTGAACCTTCCTCATTCAGGATCTTCAAAAATCATTTCCCAGAGAGCCGTGGATCAATATATTCAAGTGAAGATTGACTTGTGGATTCTAAAGGCAAAGGGGAATATGAGGACTAGGTGAGAAAGTAAAACTCCAGGACAGGATCAGCTATGATGGTATTAAATGACAGAGGAGGTTTAAGGGGCCAAAATCTTCTTTCAGGTTCCTCTGGAATAGGATAGCTATTTGAGAATTAGGGCTATGGCCAAATGTGAAGGATAAACATCAACATGAACCAATTGGGCTGAAATAGCTGTGTTCTAGTTCCATGGCAGTGATCTTAACTTCTCCACCATCAACAAGGACCCAGCCAACAGAGAGAATCTTCCCCAACAGTTATACAAAATAGAACCTGAAACAATGACTCCTTCGTCAGAGGTTCCCTACCAAGGGAGAAACAGCCTCTCCCTACTGACCCTGTCAAACCCTTCAACAATTTTAGATGGTTCAATGAAACCATTGCACATTGTTCGATGTCTCTATGTAATGTGAGTGAAATATCTTTCTCTGGATCTGTTATAGAGTCGTTTTAAAGTTGCTGGAGAAATGAAGACAATTATAAAACATGTAGCACAATTATTGTGTAAAGGATCCATGGAATTGGACAGTGTGGACACATTGCCACAAATTTCTGGTCAATTAGGACCAGGTCAACTCAGTATCATTCTTGACAATCCCTTTATTCCTGAATTCCTTGAATCCCATCTATTTAAAACCCATCAAACTTAGTCCTATATGTTGACATTCATCTCTGCTTCCCTGACTAACTGATCCTCATAACCGTCACTCTCAAAGTTTCACCTGCATTTTATCCCCTATCTTCACTTGTATTAATATATATAGGATGTGGATGACTATGATACCATTTATCCCTGACGTCTGCTTGTACACGACCCTCAACTTTTACTCAGTCTATCACAGATGTGACATGTTGAGTTACATAACACAAAGTGATGGTCCCAGTTTGAGTGTCACTTATCAGAAAAACAGAATAAAGAATGGGACACAGAATGGTACAATTGCAATATTTAAAAGACATCTGGATGGGTATATGACTAGGAAGGGTTTAGAGGGATATGGGACAAGTGCTGCCAAATGGGACTAGATTAGGTTGGGATATCTGGTCGGCATGGGCGAGTGAGACCAAAGGGTCTGTTTCCGTGCTGTACATCTCTATGACTTCATAAATATTGTTCAATAATGCAGCTAAACATTAGACACAATTCTTAGGACTGAAGGGATCGAAGGTTATGGGGAGAAAGCAGGAACAGGATATTAAGTTATGATCATATTGTATGGCTCAAAGGAATGGCCTACTCCTGCACCTATTTTCAATGTCTCTGTGGGAATGTAACTGAAATATCTTTCTCTGGATCTATCTGTTATAGAACAGTTTGGAACTTGCTGGGGAAATGAAGACAATTACAACAATGTGGCACCATTACTGTGTAAAGGAGCCAGGGATTTATGGTATGGAATTGGAGAGTGTGCATGACACATTGCCACAGATTTCTGAGTAGTTGGGGGCCAGCCAATGATTCGTCTCCTGAAAACTACAGCTTGCTGTCAAGCTTCCCAGTAGTTTTAGGGAATTGTCGGATTTGCGATAGAAGTGTTGTTTCGTGTCAAAGTGCTCTTGCTAATTATTGGATTTATTGACCTAATATGGGAGTCAGCCTTCAAGGTCCAGAAAATAAATGATTGAAATTGTGAAATCTCATTCCAGCAGGCAGTAAGTTGTTACTAGAGTTTATGAATCATTTATTAAATCTTTCTTACTTTTCTTTCCTGGTCTGCCTCTCCGTTGCTTCAATCCTTCTCCTCTTTCCTATATCTAACTTGACTTTATTTCCTCTCCAATGTTGCTTCATCCTTAGGTTCTGACATTCCCTGGATTGCTGGTCTTCCTGTTAGCAATTTAATATTTTCAGTCATTTGCAGCGATGAACACAAAGGCCCACCTTGGTCCACAAGATGTCCTGCTCAAGGAATGCAATCGAGGGAAGGAAATCTGCCACCCTAACCCAGTCTGACCTACATCTGACTCCAGACCAATGGCAACATGGGTTGACACTCAACTATCCCCTGAAGTGAACCAATCAAGCCCTGCATTTCAAGGGCAATTAGGGATGGACAATAAATGCTGGTTTTGCCCGTGACACCCACATCCAGAGAAAGAATGAGGAAAGAAAGAGTCATAGCTGAACAATATTCCCCCATTGGCATGCTGACTACTGGTTCTGGAACTATGGATCACCAAGATCCACAAAGCAGCAATTGTAATTCCAGGATAATTACTCTGGCAGTGGAACATAATTCAATTGTCAATGCATTACTTAGATTTCTGAACTTAGCCATGTCTTGGATTCAAACATTTGGAGAGCTCATTGACTGTTGACTAACACTCATGCTCTTTGACTCACCTGTAACCCAGCTGCCTGCAGACAACTCTCGCATCCCTGTCTGTCCAACCATCATCACAGACGCTTCCCCACTCTCCGTCCAGGTACACCTCCACACGCCCCTCTTTGCTGTTCTCTCCATCCACAAGGCGGATAGCTGGCCCTGTGAACACACCGTAAACAGTCACAGAACGAGCATGGCTGTAAATGGAATCCACCAGGCGGTTCCGAGGAGCTCCGCATAGGGAGCCTTCACATCGTGTTTGCCACCTTCCTTCAGGGCATCTGCGATATTTCACCACCGCTTTGCCCTATACCTATGATCCCCTCTAAATCAGGGCAGTGTGGTGGATCATCGGTTAGCACAGCTGCCTCACAGCGCCATGAAATAGGGTTCAGTTCCAGCCTTGGATGACACTGTGTGGAGTTTGCACATTCTCCCAGTTTCTGTGTGGATTTCCTCCCACAGTCCAAAGATGTGCATAATTAGGTGATCGGCCATGCTAAATTATGCAGGATTGGGGAATGGGTCTGGATGGGATGTTCCTCGGGGATTGGTGTGGCCTGATGGGCCAAATGGCCTGTTTCTACACAGTAGGGATTCAAGGGTAAATAGAGACAGGTAACAAATATCTCCATCCTATTAAAGAAAAAAAAGTTCTCTCAATATGCATTGAACCATCGTCCCTGTCGAAGTGCTTAATGGGAAACAGTTTGTTGCTTACCTATACTGGACTCGCTTATTTTGTTGGTCTCTTGCTGTGCACACATCACGCCCACATCTTCGTGGTGTGAGCAGTCATGTTGACCCCAGTTGCTCCGAGCACAATCCAGGAGGTTCAGTTCAGTCCCTGTACAAACCACCTCATCCAGGAGTATGAAGCCAGTCCCTTGACCAAACCTGGCCTCTGGTGCCACAATCCCTGGGCCACTGGTCAATGATAACCACAAGTCACCGAGAGCTGCAAAGTACAATCTCAACAAAGGCAATAGCAAAAGGGGAGCAGGGTTCACTGCAGTCAAATCCTAAAATGTTTAAAAACCATTTGGTGGTGGAAAAAAAAATCAGATTACCGTGCACAAATTAATCCATTTCAGTTCATTTGTTTTCTAACATGACTTCAGTTAAAGTTCATTTTAAATGAGCAACTTTGGATCCCTTCAAGATACCAAGATGTCACTACAGGAGTTCACCTCTCTCTGTTATAAACCACCAGTCAGTTCTTTAAAGCTTTGGACAGTTCTGTACTCTCCCATGTGACGCTGTTAAAATATTTTAGTGTGTACAGTTGAAGTTGGTTTCAAGAGTGTTACTTCTGAACCTATCGACAACATAGAGGTTCATAAAATAATGAGGGGTTAATGGTAGCTGTCTTTCTCTCGGATGGGGGATTTCAAGACTCAGGTGAAAGGAGAGAGATTTAAAAAAGACACCAGGCAACATGTTCACACAGAGGGAGGTTCAGGTGTAGAATGAACTTCCTGAGGAAGTGGTGGATGCAGGCACAATTAGAACATTTAAAAGATATTTGGATAAGAACATGAATAGGAAAGGTTTGGAGGGATATGGATTAGGAGCTGGCAACTGGGACTAGTTTAGTTTGGGATTATGTTCAGCACGGACTGGTCGGGCCAAAGCGTCTGTTTTTGTGTTATATGGCTCTATGGCTCTTTGTCAAATCCCTTCAATTTCTTTTTCAGGATTTTCTTTCCTCCTTCGCTGGTCTCATGCCTTCTCTGACCAACCTACCTGGCTGTTATACATGGTATTTGAGTGAAGTAGAGGATGTGTATACTGTTATACATAAGATATCACAAGGCCAGTAACTAAAACCTGTCCACCACTTTCTATGTGTTTGTGGTACCCTTCTTATAAAAGAAAGGAGTTTCACTTACCCAGCACTTCTTACAGGAGAGCAATTATTTACCGGTCAATGGAGAATTCTAGAGCAGTCACAGTTGTAGTGTAGCAAAGTTGGAAACCAATTAGCCTACTGCAAACTCCCACAAATACCATGATCATCTATTTTGAGTGATGCTAATTTTCCAGATACTTACTGGCCAAGACACCTGAGAACACTATTTTGTTCTTCTTCAAAGCCACAACATCTTTTATGTCTATCTCAGACAGCAGATGGAGTGTTCGTTTAATAGTTTTATATAAAAGATGTTACTTATAGAGTCATGGAGATGTACAGCACGGAAACAGACCCTTTGGTCCAACTCATCCATGCCGACCAGATATCCTACATTAAACTAGTCCCATTTGCCAGCATTTGGCTCATATCCCTCTAAACCCTTCCTATTTATATACTCACTCAGATGCCTTTCAAATGTTGTAACTGTACCAGCCTCCATCACTTCCTCATTCCATACACACCCTCAATGTGAAAAAGTTGCCCCGTTAGGTAGCCCAAACCTCCAACCCTGGTGACATCTTTGTAAATCTTTTTCTGAACTCTTTCAAGTTTTTTTAAGGATTTATAGTGACATGCAAAAGAAGGAAGGGCGAAGTGATGCTTTTTCATACAGTGTGTGTGGTTCGGGTCTGGAATGCACTGCCTGGATCTGTGGTGGAGGTAGCTTCAATTCAGCCATTCAAGAGGGTTAAGCATTCAATAGAAATGATGTGTAAGGCTATGAGGAACAAGCAGAGATTGGAACGAGTTAATGATGTCCAATGACCAAGACAGGGCAGACCAGGACTTTTGGCACTATAACATGTTTTGTGATTCTGGCAGTGCACAGAATAAGCCTAGGTGCTTTGGAACTTGGTGAGGGATTTGAAAGCACAACCTCAGAAGTGAAAAGATGAACCTCAGAGTGATCAAGTGAGCTACCATCGAGACAACAGTAAGGGCAGGGTTCTTTCCAAGAACTAGCACAAGCACAGTGGGCTGAATGGCCTCCTCCCGTGCTGTATCACTGTATGAAATAAGGCCTGCAGAAAGTTACCTGAATCCAAGCTGCCTGCAAACCACCCGAGCGTTCATGTCAGTCCATCTGTCATCACACACTGTACCCCAGGCTTCATTGCGATAGATTTCCAACCTCCCCTCGCTGGTGTCCCGGCCTCCAACCAGTCGGATGGCACCATCTGCAGAGATCATCCAGTGAACACATCATTTAGTTTAAACAGAAAGGGACGCAGACCAAGAGTGGAGGAGTGGGGAAAAGGACTAGAGCTTGCACTCACGTTGACACATCTCTTACATATTTCATTACTTTGGAAGTAAAGGTCCATTACAATGTAGCAGCAACCATCCTGAGCTGCAGAAATCTCAACATGATGAATGGCCAGCTAACATGACCTGGTTGTGACAGTGGACACTAATGGATAAGTTGGAGGTTTTATTATTTTTTTTTAATAGATATTTTTATTGGAAATTTAACATTTTTGCAAATTTACAAAAATAAACAAAACTCTCAAATACAAACATTGATGTACAATTAAATCATATATACAATAGTCAAAATTTAACAAAGAGAAGAAAAAGAGAAAAAAAAGGAGAAAAGAAAAAAAAACACAACTCAACTTTCTACTAATCTAACCTATAACTAACCAGAGTGTATACCTAAGTCTCTTACATGCTCGGAATGTATTAACATCAAATATAATAAAACCCGTATTCGTGCGGGATTCCTCTCCCAAGGGGCCCCGGAGCAGCCAGGTCTGAAATCTTCACTAAATAAAAGCCCTTGTTAGGATGGCCGAAATATCTGCATTTATATAATTCAAAAAGGGCTGAGGTTTTATTATTTGATGGGGGCCAAGCAACCACTCCTTCCTCTTGATTGAAACTTTGAAAGTAGCGCAAGAAACACTGGGATAGTCTACCTGCGTATGGGTTGCAGGAGACACCAGCGTCTTCTGCATGCTCACAGTTGTGCTGTCTCCAGTTGCTTTTCTTACATTCGTCCAAATGCAGCTCATTGCCAGTGCACTCAACATCATCCAATAGGATTACACCAGAGCCATGACCAAAGTGGGACAACATCCAGGACTTGGCAGTGCCACTATGGAGAGAAAGAAACAAAGATTCACCTGGGTACAAGAGGCACAAAGTTTGTAACATTCCCATCTGCACCTCCCGGGTGTTTAGCTGTTCTGTAGTTTCGGTTATCGTTTGGGGTGGCATGATGGCTCAGTGGTTGGCACTGCTGCCTCATAGCACCGGGGACCTGGGTTTAAATCCTCCTCTGGGCGACTGTCTGTGTGGAATTTGCACACTGCCCAGGTGGGTTTCCTCCCACAGTCCAATGATGTGTAGCCTAGGTGGATTGCCCATTGTGGCGAGGGATGTGCAGGCTTATGTGGATTAGCCATGGGAAATGTTGGGTAGGGGGTGGGATGCCCTTCAGAAGGTCAGTGTGGACTTGATGGGCCAAATGGCCTGCTTACACAGTGTCGCGATTCTGTGAATTACATAGTAAAAGTAAAATCACCACTCGAGAGAGACAACTGGTGATGGTTTAACCTAGGGGTCACCACACCTCAGATGAGGGGAGAGGTTGAGATGGAGACTCCTTCATGGCTACCTCAGTCAGTGTGGGGATTGAACCCACTCTGTTAACATCACTCTACATTGCACACCAGCCATCCAGTCAACTGAGCGAACCAAGCTAGGCCCCATACAAAGAGGGGTCACAGGACCCAAGATGTTAACTCTGCTTTCTCTCCACAGATGCTGCCAGACCTGTTGAGTTTCTCCAGAAGTTTCTGATTAAAGAGCTTGATTTGACTTGAACCCTGATCAAAGGTGTGAATGACACAATAGAAGAGACCAATTAAAATGGCAGCCACGTAGAGTCCACTTCATTTATTAGCATTCCCACCCTCCTGACATCTGAACCGCTAATATATTTGGAAGGTGGAGATATTGGGGTCCAACAGCACTATTCAATTATGAAAAGCTTCACCCAGAGATGCGCCAAAAGTGTCCAGTACCTAAGTGTCCAGCAAAAATTGGAGTCAGTAAACGCCCAGGTGAATAAATCATTATTTTATTTCTTTGGATGATCCTCTGTGAATGAAATTGCACCTGGGGAGTACTGTGTAAAGTGTTTACCTCCCCACTTAAGGAAGGCTTAACTGGATCGGAAGCAGTTCTGAGAAGATTCACTTGCCTGGTTCCTGGGATGCAAGTGGTGCCTTATCAGGCCAGGTTAAGCAGGTGACCTGTACTCACTGAAGTTTCGAAGTGTGAGGGGTGATCTTATTGAGACATAGAAGGTTCTGACAGGGTTTGAAGGTGTAGATGCTCAGATGATGCCCCCTATCCTGGGGGAATCTAGAACTAGTAGATGCAGCTTCAGAGAATAAAGGGTCTGCCATTCAAGATGAAAATGAGAAGGAATTTCTTCCTGTGGAAGGTCACGTAGCTTTGGAATTCTCTTCCTTAGCCAGCAGTCATTGAGTATGTTCAAGATTAAGATAGACAGCTTTCTGAAGTATAGGGGACTCCAGGAGTATGTTGAAAGTTTGGAAAATGGAAGCAAGGACAACAGCAGCATCCTACTGGTTGGTACAGCATTTTCAAAGGGCTGAATAGCCTGCTCCTGCTACTAGTTCTTAGGTTCTTGAAGGTCAAGAGGAGAAAGAACATAACTCCTAGCCAACAAAATAAACTTTGTGTTTCCGACTCCCAGTGGCAATAGCCTGTCCCCTGCCACTGCACAATGCAAGGGACTGGAGAGAGTTTCATTTGGATTCCACCAGCATTCAGATCCTGACCATCAAGTGACACATCATTGCTGCCATCTCTCTGGGACAGACAGGTTTATAACCCAGGTCGCCAAGAATGGTAGTAGAATCAAGCTTACCTAATGTAATGTTAAGCTTAGCTTAGTTGACTGGATGGTTAGATTGCACTGTGGAGTAATTCCAACAGTTTTGGGTTCAATTCCCATACTGACTGAGGTAACCCTGAAGGATTCTCCTTCTCAGCCCCTCTCCTTACCTGAGACGTTGTGACCCCAGGTTAAACCACTATCTCTGCCAAGGGACTATGGTGACTTTACCTTTTCATTTACTAACAGAATGATACACAGCACATACACACCTCCCAATTTAACCACATACAGTTCCACAAAGTGTCTTTTTTTTTAGATTAGATTAGATTAGATTACTTACAATGTGGAAACAGGCCCTTCGGCCCAACAAGTCCACACCGATCCGCAACCCACTCATACCCCTACATTTACCCCTTACCTAACACTACGGGCAATTTAGCATGGCCAATTCACCTGACCCGCACATCTTTGGACTGTGGGAGGAAACCGGAGCACCCGGAGGAAACCCACGCAGACACGGGGAGAACGTGCAAACTCCACACAGTCTGAGTCGGGAATTGAACCCGGCTCTCAGGCGCTGGGAGGCAGCAGTGCTAACCACTGTGCCACCGTGCCGCCCCACTGTGCCACCGTGCCGCCCAAGTAAGTACTGAAACAAAACCCAAGTAATGCCCTTGACATGTACATACTTAACCATAATCCACATACAATTCACAGACAGAAAGATGCTCCTGAGAGGTGGTTATGTAGGCCGGGCTTTGTGAGAAGGTTGTAGTGGGATTCT
The DNA here is from genome assembly GCF_020745735.1 of Hemiscyllium ocellatum. NCBI lineage: Eukaryota > Metazoa > Chordata > Chondrichthyes > Orectolobiformes > Hemiscylliidae > Hemiscyllium > Hemiscyllium ocellatum. The sequence goes on from NC_083443.1 coordinate 27,530,148, forward strand.
CAACTGCCTGAAGCCACCCCTGAGTTAAATCTTTCTGAATCATCAAACAGGAACTGCCAATGCTGGTGACCCTCTTGTTATTTCATCCGTTTTGTTGTTGAGATGTTAGTTTTAAACAACTCCACAGTGAACATTACATGAATGTTATCCAGTGAGTATGCATCATTAATTTTACTGCAAATCTTGAGAAACTATTATGGGTTTTTTTAAAATAGATGAATAGATCGAGAAAATAAATACTTATTGGTTTTACGCATCAGTAGTCTAGAAAATCCATTATGATTCTAACCACTTTCTGTAGTTGCTTCTGTATCATAGCCCACCGTTCATATCATTTTAATATTTAGTTATTGAAAAGTAGATAGGTGACAGAATTCTGCTGAGGATAGATCAACTGAAGTACAGGGACAATAAAACTAGCAGACTGCCATAATGGGTCAGTGAAGTTCAAGTACAGACCAACCGCAATGAATCGAGCCTGAAAGACTGACACTACCTCACTTTTGTAGTTTCTAAGACAGTTGCACATTGCGGCACAGAGCAAATTGAGAGAAACTGCTTCGTTGTCCTGTCGTAGATGATATGGAGGTGCTGGTGTTGCACTGGGGTGTAACAGGTCAGAACCCACTTAGCCCTCACACTTTCCCACAGTCAATTCACCTAACCTGCATATCTTCAGACTGTGGGAGGAAACCCACTCAGCCATAGGAGGGGCTGTGCAAACCCCACACAGATGGTCACCTGAGGCTGGAATCAAACCCAGGACCCAGGCGTCGTGAGGCAGCAGTGCTAACCACTGTGCCACCCACAGATGGCTGGGTGTGGTTTAGCCCGAGGGTCATCCCACCTCAGGTGAGGGGAGAGGTTGAGAGAGAGAGTCCTTCATGGTCACCTCAGTGGGTGCGGGAATTGATCTCATGCTGCACTGCAGACCAGCCATCCAGCTGACTGAGCCAACCAACTCAAAACGTTAACTCTCTCCTCCAGTGCTGCCAGACCTGCTGAGTTTCTGCAGCACTTCCTGTTTTATATTTTGGATTACCACACCTGCAGTATTTTGCTTTCATTTGGACAAAGGTAATACTTCTACTGCTGCGGTGATCCTACCTTAAACCTAACTGTCTACAGACAACTTCTGCGTCCAAATCATCCCAGTGGTCATCACACACAGTGCCCCACTCCCCACCATGGAAGACCTCCAGACGGCCCTCATTGTCCTCTTTCCCTCCAACCAGACGGATGGGCGTTACTGAACCTGCACTTGAAAGAAACAAGACAAGAGTATGTAAAGTGATACTTCAGTATCAGTCCATTCTGCAATGACTATTGTCTGACATTTGCACTGAAACACCATGATAAGAAGGCTAGGCTGCTCCAGTTCCAAGCCACGTTGGTGGTTATGGCTTAGAAAGGTGAGTATTGTATGCCCAATTACGCCACCCAATGGGCCCTGAGTTGGAGAAGTGCCACCGAATGTTATGCTATGCTGGGGAACGGCCAGTCCACTTTTCCAAACTCTCACAAAATTCTTTTGAGTTCAATGAACGGCAATACACTAGCAACCTCAGAATCCCTACAGTGTGGAAACAGGCCATTCAGCCCATCAAGTCTACACCGACCCTTCAAAGGGCATTCCCACCCAGACTCAGCCCCCTACCGTATCCTTGTAACTCTGCACTTCCTGTGGCCCATCCATCTAACCTGCACATCTTTGGATTGTGGGAGGAAACCCACGTAGAGGTGGTCTTTACAGCAATAAGGTAGGGACCTGGGGTTGGGTCTGAGTGACAGCGCACTTCAGTGGATCACTATGGACTTGATGGGCTGAATGGTCTGTTTCCACACTGTCCAGATTCTACGATACCTCTGAGCTTCCTAGTGTCTTGCCATTCATTGAGTACTCCTTTGAACTCAAAAGAGTGTGAAAAAGTGGGCTAACTGTCCTTCAGCGCAGGATATAATTCAGCAACATCTCTCCAACGCAAGGCTTGTCGGGTGGAGAATGTGCAAACTCCACACAGACATTCACCTGAGGCTGAAATCAGACCTGGGTCCCTAGCATTGTAAGGCAGCAGCGCTAACCATTGAGCCATCATGCCACCCACAGGGGACTAGAGGGGTCTTTGGGTACTTGTCCACAGATCCCTGGAGGCAGCTGGACAGGTTAGTAGCATAGTTAAGAGGGCATACAGATCACACCTTTACCAGTTGAGGCACAGATTATAAGAGCAGGGTGGTCATGTTGGAGTTGTAGAGGACCTTGGTTCGGTTACAACTGGAGATCTGCACTATAGGAAGGATGTGCTTGCACTGGAGTGGGTGCAGAAGAGATTCACCAGAACGTTGCCTGGAATGAAACAGTTTAGCAATGAAGAGAGACTGAATCAGCTTGGGTTGTATTCTTTGGAGCAGAGAAAGTTGAGGGGGGACTTGATAGAGGTGTTTAAGGTTATAAAGGGCATGGGCAGGGTGGATAGAAAACAGCTGTTACCCATAGTTGAAGGATCAAACAAGGGAAGGGAGCATTGTTTTAAAGTGGAAAACGGAAAGTTTAGAGAGGATTTGAGGAAAAAAATCGTTTATCAGAAGGTGTTGGAGCTCTGAAATGCACTGCCTGGTAGGAGCATTGAGACAGAAATCTCCATAGCCTTTAGAAGTTCTTGGATGTGCATTTGAAATGTTGTAACATTCAAGGTTATGTGTCTCGTGTTGGAAAGTGGATCAAATGTAAGTGATAGCATACCTTTGGCAGTACAGACTTGTTGGGCCAAAGGGCATCTTCTGTGCTGTATGATTCTATAATTCATGCAACTTCATTGCTACATTTTGTGACACTGCAGACAACATGGGCGTATGAGGCTTAATTGTTCCTTAAAGAGACATTTCCATTTATAGAGTCACAGAACCATTGAGATAAACAGCATGGAAACAGACCCTTCCATCCAACTCATTCATGCCAACCTTAATTAATCTAGCCCCATTTGCCAACATGTGGCGCATATCCCTCCAAACCCTTCCTATTCATATATCCATCCAGATGCCTTTTAAATATTGTAACTGTACCAGCCTCCGCCACTTCCTCTGGCAGCTCATTCCATACACGCACCACCCTCTGCGTGAAAAAGTTGCCCCTTAGGTCCATTTTATATCTTTCCCCTCTCACCCTAACCTATGCCCTCTAGTTCTGGACTCCCCGACCTCGGGGAAAAGGCTTTGTCTATTTACCATATCCTTGCCCCTCATGATTTGATAAACTTCTATAAGGTCACCCCTCAGCCTTCGACGCTCCAGGGAAAACAGCCCCAGCCTTTTCAGCCTGTCCCTATAGCTCTAACTCTTAACTCTGGCAGGATACTTGTAAAAGCTTTCTGAAGCTAAACTGAAGATTTTATATGAAAGGGTCTCTGGATTTATAATGTTGGCAAGTCATGTTGCTGGGGAACAGATGTGGCCTTGTTTTGATATGTGTGTTTTAAGATCTATCAAACTGCATTTCTACATTTAGTTCATTAGGTTTGTTTTATTTCAATTTTTTTGTAAAGAACTTCTGTTTTATTGTTAAAGAAAATCTACAGCCTCATGTGCCCATGTTTCACTGAATGACCATCATGTTAAGTTAGAAAAAAGATCTATCAAGTCAGATTTCATCTGAGATCTGACTTGTTGAGTAGTGACACCAGCTGGGCGTACAATAGACATTGAACAATAATCATGGCATTCTTCATTTGCAAATTCCTTGCTGAAGAGTTTACTTCTGACTTTTACCTTCTGGAAGTCCACACACAACCCCTGCATCATTGTCGTGTCTGCAAGTTCCAGGCGCTAATGTGCTGTTTCGACATTGTAACAAGGCCGCTTCGTCACCTCGACAGTGAACCCCGTCCATATGAATGGGACCTGATCCAGGGCCGAACAATGAGTTCTTCTTGGTCACACCTATTTCACTGTGGACGCAAGTGACCAAAGAGGAGGGGGTGGGGGAGGAAAGGAAGAGATACGAGGTTGCCGTGGGAAAAGGAGAGAATGGAAGGAGGAGTCGGAAGAGTGGGAAGGAGGAGAAAGAAGATTGGGAAGAAGGAGAAGGAAAACAGGAAGGAGAAAGTTGACAAGAGGGTTATTTCATAAGTGGAATTACTCATGGCACATGTTTTGAAGATGAATTTCCTGTGTGAATTATTATTAGTTTGCAAGTAAGCACATTTGTGGAATTTTAATGCAGTCATTACATTTCTAAAAATAAACAGATTAATGACTGACAAAATGGTGTAGAAATTTAACCAGATGTTAATCAACGAGCAAAAAATATCGTCCAATGCAAATTAAGTTCCTTATGTAGATTTGATAAATAAATAGACTGCTCCTTGATGCATCAGATAACATTTCCTCAGATTATTGTGATCCTGGAGACAATCACAGGGCAGCTAACAGAATCTCATCCAGACAAAATTACCTGCTTGTGTCCCTCAAGTATGTTTAGATTAGATCCCCTACAGTGAGGAAAAAGGCCCTTCAGTCCAACCCAACCCTCCGAAGAGTAACCCACCCAGAACCATTTCCCTCTGAGCAATTTAGCCTGACCTGCACATCTTAGGACTGTGGGAGCACCCAGAGGAAACCCACACAGACAATGGGAGAACGTGCAAACTCCACACAGGCAGTCACCTGAGGCTGGAATTGAACCTGGGACCCTGGTGCTGTGAGGCAGCAGTGCTAACCACTGAGCCACCGTGCCACCCTGCTCACTTTCCCCCATAATGCCAAGACAAAGAGCAAGAGAGAACTCCTTAATGCGTGTTCAGGTTCCTCTAACCCAAGTACACGTAGGAACTGGAAAGGGCTATTCAGCTGCTCTGGCCTGTACTGACATTTCATGAGGATCCCACACTGATATGTGACACGCTCCAATCACCCACCTTTACTACCTACCCATTCGGAGAGTTAATAGATATGTCTAAAGCAATTAAAAATGAACCATTGACATAACTAGAGCAACCGGATTTACATAAGTCAGCCCTGAGAACCGCTGAGCAAGGGGAGCTACACAAAGATTGACACATTAAACACACTAAAGACAGGAGCTGAGAGGAGGGGCAGGTGAAGGTCAGGGGTCGTCTCCCAGAATACCTCCAGCCAGAGCTGGCGACCGTTTTCAGTAGATTGTGTTTTTTAATTCACTTGAGGGACGTGGGTATCGCTGGCTGGGCTAGCATTAATTGTTCTGTCCCTAATTACCCTTGATAAGTTGGGAGTGAACCACTGCAGTCCCTGTGCCTGTAGGTAGACCCATAATTAGAGAGGGACTTTCAGGATTTTGACCCAGTGACACTGAAGGAATGGCGATATATTTCCAAGAGAACTTGCAGGTGGGCATATTCCTTCCAGGACAGGCTTGTGGAATTATCACTAGACTATTAATTCAGAAATTCAGCTAATGTTCCAGGTTCAAATCCCACCATGGCAGATGGTGGCATTTGAGGGTGTAATTATGTTCACTGAGCTGGAAGATTTGTTTTCAGATGTTTCGTCACCATTATAGGTAACATTATCAGTGAGCCTCCAGATGAAGCACTGGTGGTATGGCCCACTTTCTATTTATGTGTTTGGGTTTTCCTTGTGTTGGTGATGTCATTTCCTGTGGTGGTGATGTCATTTCCTATAGTGATGCCTTTCCTGTTCTTTTTCTCAGGGGGTGGTAAATGGGATCCAAGTCTATGTGTTTGTTGATAGAGTTCCAGTTGGAATGTCATGCTTCCAATCATGACCGTCTCTCACTAGTATCCTTACATATGGATGACGAAGGAGACCACTTCGACTGGTACAACACATCCATCCTAGGACAAGCCAAACAGAGACACGTGCTAGAATTCCTAGAAGCATGGCATTCCAACTGGAACTGTCAACAAACACATTGACTTGGATCCCATTTACCACCCCCTGAGAAAAAGAACAGGAAATGACACCACAGGAAATGATGACACCACAGAAAATGACATCATCCACCTTTGGAAACCCAAACACATAAATAGAAAGTGGGCCACACTACCAGTGCTTCAACCAGAGGCTCACTGATGATGTTACCAAATATGGTGACGAAATGTCTGAAAACAAATCTTCCAGCTCAGCAAGCAAACTTACATCCAGAACCTCAACCTGAGCTACAAATCTTCTCAAAACTCAGTGGTATTCGCATTCAATAAAAGACTGGAAATAGGGGTCTAAGGCTAATGATGAAACCAAGGCTGACTTTCATTAAAACCCTTTGAGTAAAAAGTGAGGGCTGCAGATGCTGGAGATCAGAGCTGAAAATATGTTGCTGGTTAAAGCGCAGCAGGTCAGGCAGCATCCAAGGAACAGGAAATTCGACGTTTCGGTGATTCCAGATGAAGGGCTTGTGCCCGAAACGTTGAATTTCCTGTTCCTTGGATGCTGCCTGACCTGCTGCGCTTTAACCAGCAACACATTTTCAGCTTTCATTAAAACCCATCTGGTTCACTAATGCCCTTCAGGGAAGGAAACTGCCATCCTTATCCTGGTCTGGCCTACATGTGACTCCAGACCCTCAGCAATGGCGTCAAAAAGCTCATGACAACTTTCTTGTAAACGCCAAGGGGGAGGAGTACAGGTTCCAATGCAGGCATGGTAATGCAATGGGGGATGACTGGAAGAGGGAGGAAATTTCTTGCAAATTTTTCATTCCCTTCCCCCACTGCCCCAACCATCCAATCCCAAATGGGAAAAGGCCAAAACCAGGGCACTTAAACTAACCTTAGGAAATTGTCAGGACACCTAATGGAAAACCAGGACTGTCCTGGTCAAACGCTAATTCACCCAAGAGCTAGCAGGAATTGCCATAGCTCTTTGCTGAATTGTTAGCTTTAACGTGTATAACTTGAGTGGGACCTGAACCCTCAACTTTATGGGTCAGAGGTAAGAGGTGCTGCCAGCTAAGCCCTTCAATGCGTGCACAACATCATTATTTCGCTGGGCAAACTATTTTCTCATCATCACCAGGCGGCAAGATCCTGACTTTGGTATGAAGTGTGATTCCACAGCTCCAGGCTGCTGAGTGCAGTTTTTGCTTACGGGTAAGTTTTGTGAATATAGACGAGAAGAAACTTTCTTTGAGCGGCCCACAGCATTCACAAATCTCTGTGGACTGTTAGAGTGAGGAGAAAGGTACGGTGGCACAATGGTTAGTACTGCTGCCTCACAGCGCCTGAGACCTGGGTTCAACTCCCGACTCAGGTGACTGTGTGGAGTTTGCACGTTCTCCCCGTGTCTGCGTGGGTTTCCTCTGGGTGCTCCGGTTTCCTCCCACAGTCCAAAGATGTGCGGGTCAGGTGAATTGGCCATGCTAAATTGCCCATAGTGTTAGGTAAGGGGTAAATGTAGGGGTATGGGTGGGTTGCGCTTCGGCGGGTCGGTGTGGACTTGTTGGGCCGAAGGGCCTGTAATCTAATCTAAAAAAGCAGAGGGGGAGGGAATGGGTCCTTTGTGTCACTAAGATGTACAGGAGGTGGGGGGTCAGTACTGAGATTAACTGCAGATTTTCGTTCCTGCCATCTCAGAGAGGCAGGAGAAAATTAGATACCTTGACCCAATTGTGGAACTGATTAAATTTTGCCTCAAAAGGCAGGTTTGAGGTTTATGTTAGGCGAGAGTAACAGGGTAGGGGAATGGGTCTGGGTGGGATACTCTTTGGAGGGGTGTCAGTGTGGGACTTGTTGGGCCAAATGGCCTGTTTCCGCACTGTAGGGATTTTATGATTCTTTGAAGAGTGGGTCAGGGGGTGTGGTAGGCAACTCTCAATTGTAGTCTGGTTAATCTACAATTGTAGAAATGTAACTCCATTCTTTGTATTTTAAGTCTATGAAAATATAAATGGTCAAATCTGATATAATCATGTGCACGTAATAGGGCCAGAAATTCCAATAACACCTCAAACAGGGGGATATGATGAATCATGGGTTAAATTTGTTGGCCAACTGCAGATCAGAAGATGATTGGTAACACAGAGTGAACAAAATATGACAAACACCACAAGAGTTAGTGTATCGTCGAATCCCACAGCATGAAAGAGAGGACATTCAGCCTATCACGTGCTTGTGAGATATCCCATTTGACTTCCATTCCAACTCTTTTCCCACAGCCAGATAAATGGTCTGATGGTATTATCACTAGACAATTAATCCAGAAACTCAGTTATGTGTTCCGGGGACCGGAGTTCAAATCCTGCCACGGCATTGAATTCAATAAAAAAATCTGGAATTAAGAGTCTACCAAAGAATAAAGAAAATTTACAGCCCAGGAACAGGCCCTTCGGCCTTCCAAGCCTGAGCTGATCCAAATGCACTGTCTAAACCTGTCGGTCAATTCCTAAGCATCTATATTCCTCTGCTCCCCACCTACTCATACATCCATCCAGACGCATTTTAAACGAATCTACCTCTTACCATCTCTGCTGGCAACGTTCCAAGCGCCCACCACCCTCTGTGTGAACTAACGATGACCATGAAACCATTGTCAATTGTTGGAACAACCCATCTGGTTCACTAATGTCCTTCAGGGAAGGAAACTGCCATCCTTACCTGGTCTGGCCTACATGTGACTCCAGACACATGAGCAATGTGGTTGACTCTTAACTGACCTCTGGGTAATTAGGGATAGGCTGTTACTGCTGGCCCAGCCTGGGATGCCCACATAACATGGATGAATTAAAAAGAAACCACTTCACATATGTTTCTTATGTTTCTGCCAAGCCTTAAGGGCAGTACAGAATGTAACAACCTGTCAAGTTCAATAAATTCTCCCAATCTTCCTTCTGATCTAATTAAATTCAGTCAGAATATCAACCTCAGGCCTACTTCACCATTTAATGAGATCACCGTTATTCCTGACTATTCCCGAAAACCTTTCATCTCCTTGTTTATCAAGGTTCGAGTCACTGTTTTGAAGAGTTAGGACTGTCTGGTAGGAAGGACTGTGGTAAAGTATTTATACTTCTTCCCTTCTAGTCCCTGCCCATGCTGTCTCATAGCTTTGCGCCAAAAGATAGGCCTGTTCCCAGGCCTCAGCTCTTCTGCTCTGGTAATGTGCAATGAACAGCCTCCTTTCTTAGTCTTCAGTTTTCACACTGCTGTCATTTGGCTAATGCAATGCGAGGCCAGTTGCCTGCGCCACTGCGTTCACCTAACTTCAAGAAGCTTTTGTCATTTCAAACCGTGGACGTGTGAACGGGACAAATCCTCAACCAACCAGCAATGAAATCTTTCTGTGAACAACTCTTGCAGTGGTAGAATAAAATTATTGGGTGTAAAGTGATTAAATATTGAGCAGCAGGGTGCCAAGAGCTATCCGTGGCATAATAAAACCTTGGGAACAATCGTAATGACTACATTCGGAATAATTGCTGGATGTTTCGCTCCAACATTTCATACCTCAAGCTTAGCTGACGACAGACCACACTGGCATCTCGATCATCCCAGGTTTTATCACAGACAGTGCCCCATTGTCCATTGTACAGTAACTCCACCCTTCCCTCATGTTGACCAGCTCCTCCACTCAGTCGGATGGCACCTGAGAGAGCCAGGAAAACTATGAATAGCCTTTTGTCCTTTGCAGAGTAATTATTCTTTCATCAAAATAAATTGGTGCATATTACATTAATCAAAAATACTTTGAACCTGTTTAAGTAAGTGTTTGAAAGCCAAGTGTCCAAAATACCTGACCAATTTGCTAGAATTGAGCATCTTAACCCACCACCGCTCTAACGTGTCAATTTTGTCTTTGCATTCATGGGTGTCCGGTATTTCTGGACCACATTGCGAATTTCCTCAAGCCAGCTAAAAGGCACCTCCACAAGCACCACTGCAGCTCCACTCCGGTGACCTTGTGGAGGTGACCTCTAGTCACTGAAGCATTGTTGCCGGCACTACATAAATGCAGTCACCGCAGAACTCAGTGTTTTTGATATTTAGGCCGAAGGCATTTGTAGAATTAACTCGGAGGCAGTTCAGAAAATGTTCACTAGGGTGATCCCCAGTATGGAGGTATTGACGTATAACCAAAGATTAAACAGACTGGGACTCCACTAACTGGAGTTTAGAAAAGTGAGAGGTGACCTCATTGAATTATATAGGATTCTTAAGGGTCAATGCTGAGAGGATGTCTCCGCTCATGGGAGAGTAAAGGGACTCCAGTTTAAGACTGAGGTGAGGAGGAATTTCTTTTCTCAGAGGGTTGAGTGTCTTTGGAACTCCTTACCACAGAGAGCTGGAGTGGGGAGAGTCCTTTTGTATATTTAGGGCTGAGACAGATAGATTCTTCATCAGTTGGGGAATCACATGCTATGGGGAAAAGGCGGGAAATTTGACACGAGGAATGTCGGATCAGCCATGATCCTTCCGAATGTTAGAGGGACCGAACAATGACTGCAGATGCTGGAAACCAGATTCTGGATTAGTGGTGCTGGAAGAGCACAGCAGTTCTTTGGATGCTGCCTGAACTGCTGTGCTCTTCCAGCACCACTGGGAAAAGAGGGACCGAACAGCCTACCGTTCTTGTTTCTCATGGTCTTATGGGATCGAAAATGCTGGTTCTGACCCACATATAGGTGTGAGTAACAGGATATCCTGGATGGTAGTGGGATCTGGAGAGTGGGATTTTCTTCCTTTTCATTCCTTCTCTACCTCATCATTAAGCCAAGTAGCCTTTACTCATGTAACTTGCCTGTGAATTTTAATTGTTTTCATCAAGAATATTTTGAGGCCTCTTTCAGCTATCCACAGCTAGCATTCCCACTTCTTTACAAGTCCCTGCATGGAGAACTGGGAGTCCTAGACCCAGCTGTCCTTTTCATAATATTTTCCAGTCTTGCCCAGATTTGCATGTGTGCGATCCCACAGAAATCCCTGAAACCCCCATCGAACTGGCAGTAATGAACATCAAGAACAATGCAAACAGTTTACCGTGATTGCAGTCACATTCTGACCAACTAATGGACCCCGTTTTCTTCCTGTAAAAACACCACGGAACTGGTTCACCATCCGGGCTGCGGCAAAAGTTGTGGTCACCAAGACCCTTGTTGGGATACTGCTGGACATAGTCTGGGAATTCTGTCCATTTCAGGCACTCCTCCCCGGTCACAGTGTACGTTACTGACCCAGTGTAATAACCCAACTTGGTAAAAACGCCCAAACACCAGCTAACAGCTGTTGGAACAAAAGGCAAAATAAAAATTGAGTTTATTCCTCACTGTTGGGAAATTCCGCTCAGAATAAAAGCCAATGCCATGTCTCATTCAAACACAAAGCAGCGTTTGGGAATCTATTACTTTCTGCTAACCACTTCCACTTACCTGTGAGAATTTCAAAGCCTCACTCAATGTGCATAATGTCTATTGTATCAACTCATTCAGAAAAGACTTGTATTTATAATTCAAGACCCCAGGACAATCCAGAGCACTTAACAGCCAAGGAAATACTTTTGGAGTGGACTTACTGTTGAAATGTTAAGGAATAAAGCAGCCAATTTACACACAGCAAGCTCCCACAAATAGTAATGTGATAATAAACTATTTTTAATTGTTACTTCAGGGATGGGTATTGCCAAGAAGACCAGGAATAATCCCCGTATCTTCTCCAAGTAAATGTCATGGGATCTTCTACATCCACCCAACTAAACATAAGACTTCCACTTACTATTACACCTTAGAGACATCAGCTCAGGCAGTACAGCACTCACTCAGTGTTACTACACCAACCATGAGTTTTGGGTTCGAATCTTGAGAGAGGGACTTAATCCCACCAGCTGACCCAAAGGCAAGAGTGACTCAAGAATGAGTCAGCGCTAATAGAGTATGTTGGTGACAGAGACAAGATTTAAAACAAACTGTTCATTTTCCAGCAAATAAAGGTTTATCCAGCCCTCACCATGTGGAAAGGACACAGAGCTAAAAGTGTCAAGAATTATAAACATTAGTCTGCCTCTCATCACCCATTGGTTTAGCATTTTGGACCATCTACCTTCTTGATATATATCTGATTGAGAAAAATATTGACAGAACTTCCTCATAGCTTCAAAAAAAAATTTGTCTCACAAAATCAATGAGTTTTAAGAGTTACAAGAAATGCGAATCAATATCCAAGCTGAAATGTATTGGATCTAACAGTTTCCATAGCAAAGGCACCAGGCCATCCAGCCTGCCATGTCCATTCTGGTTCTCTGAAGGAGCAATACACTGAATGACACTCCTTTGCCTTTCTCCTTGTATTTATTTTTCAGATATAGGTTCAGTTTTCTTTTTAAAATGTCAATTAGAATCATAGAGATGAACAGCATGAAAACAGACATTTCTGTCCAACTTGTCCATGCTGACCAAATATCCTAAATTAATCTAGTCCCATTTGCCAGCATTTGGCCCATATCCCTCTAAACCCTTCCTATTCATATACCCATCCAGATGCCTTTTAAATGTTGTCATTGTACCAGCCTCCACCACTTCCTCTGGCAGCTCAATCCATACACGCACCACCCTCTGTGTGAAAAAGTTGCCGCTTAGGTCCCTTTTAAATCTTTCCCATCTCACCCTCAAACTATACCCTCCAGTTTTGGACTCCACTACCCTGGGAAAAAGACCTTGTCTATTTACCCTATCAAAGCCCCTCATGATTTTATAAACCTCCCTAGGTCACCCCTCGGGCTCTGACATTTGAGCCTTACACCATTCCATTTCAGAGAGTGCAGCCTCATCCTGAACACTCACTTGGTGAAAATGTTTCTCCTCATGTGACCATTACTTCTGTCACTAATTGCCTTTGGGTCTTGCCCATTCCACCAACGGAAACAGTTTTTCCCTTTCTACTTCCGATCACCTTCAGCAAATTTCCTTCCAACTCACCTATTCCAAATTCTCCAATCTATCTATGCAACAGAAGTTCCTCATCCCTGGAACCATTCTGATGAATCCCTTCTCCACTCACTTTAGATTCTTCTTAAAGCATGGTATCCAGATCTATATGCAATACTCGAGCGTTTTACACCAAATGTTCAGTAGAGACATGCATCTTGAAGAACAGTCGATTCAATAGCAACAATGCAAGAAGACATTAAAGTACAGCATAAGATATTTTGGAAGGAAAATTTACATTTACGTTGCTTTCTCACATCCTCAGGATGTTTTGAAAGAGCTTGACAACTAAATGATTGCTTTTTGAAATGCCGATCAGTGTTTTTACGTGGATTAATACCGCAGCCAATTTGCTGAAATCAAAACCCTTGGGAAATGAATGGATAACCAGGCAATCAATTTTGATTGAAAGAGAAACATTGACTCTCCTTTGAACAGTGCCTCTGGGTCTTTGACATTCATCTGATTGGGCAGTCAGCATAACATCTTATCCCAGAGATGACAATCTGACAGTACTGGATCAGTGGTGCTGGAAGAGCACAGCAATTGTACTGCCAGAGGAAGTGGTGGAGGCTGGTAGAACTACAACATTTAAAAGGCATCTGGATGAATAGGAAGGGTTTAGAGGGATATGGGCCAAGTGCTGGCAAATGGGACTAGATTAATGTAGGATATCTAGTCGGCACGGATGAGTTGGATGGAAAGCTCTGTTTTGGTGCTGTACATCTCTATGACTCTAAATCATCCATTTTAGTTGCAGGATGGAAACCTCCATTTTAGCCCCAGGAAGAAGTGACCTTAGTTCTGGCTGCAAAATAGTGGAACACCTTCCATCAAGCAACTCTGGAATGCAAGAATGGGAGTAAGGCATTCAGCCCATCAAACTGATCTGCCATCCCAGTAGATCACGGCTGAACATCCACATGGATGCCACTTTCCTGCCCTAAATCCGTATCACCTGATGTGAGCAGAGCTGACAGAGTTGATGAAATTTGCCTCACTTGGCAACTACAGCTGAGAGAAAGTGAGGACTGCAGACGCTGGAGATCAGAGTCAAAAGGCGTGGCTCTGGAGAAGCACAGCAGGTCAGGCAGCATCCGAGGAGCAGGAGAATCGACGTTTCAAGCATAAGCCCTTCATCAACTACGGCTGAACCCTTGAGGCAGCTTGTCAAAAAGACACAAGGAGAGGAGAATGGTTTCCAAAATCAGGCAGATATCCATTCTGAAGGGGTTGAAAATCACACAACACCAGGTTATAGTCCAACAAGTTTATTTGGAAGAACCTGGTCACAATTACCCGATGAAGGAGCGGCGCTCCGAAAGTTAGTGCTTCCAGACAAACCTGTTGGACTATAACCTGGCGTTGTGTGATTTGTCCAACACTGGCTTCTCCACATCATTCTGAAGAAGGATCACTGAATTTGAAACATCAACTTTACTTTCTTTCTCCACAGACCTTCTGGGTTCTCCAGCGATTTGACTTTTTTTCAATGATATCCACAGATCTCCTGTCCCACAACAATCCAAACTTACTGAATGTTATCGCTGCCCATGTATCAGCTACAAGCACATGGAGCAATACTCTCTCAGGACCAACCCGATGAAGGTCCCTGAGGCACTACAGTACTTCTGGATTTGGAAAAAGAGACAGGAGTCTTCCCCATCCAACTCCATTTTGGTTTAGCTCCCTCTCCCTACTTCACCCTCATTTCTGATGGTCTATACTGCTCTCAATGGGCCTTGAATGCAAATTAATCAATCAGAAAACATTGGTGGTGATTGATAGATGAAAAGAATACCATGGCGATATGGTGATGGGGAGAAAATAGGTCAGCTGTGTGTCAGACAGGGAGATATTGAATCGACTGGGGTTCTTTTCCCTAGAGTGTGGAGGCTATGGGGTAACCTTAAAGAAGTTTATAAAATCATGAGGGGAACGCCATGCCTCTCAGACTTCTCGTGCGTGTCTTTGTTTCGCCTGTCCTAGGATGTGTGTGTTGTCCTAGTCAAAGTGGTGTCCTTCTTTGTCTGTAGGTATGGGATCACCAATATCAGGGCCCATATGGAAGGAATAATGTAGAGACTTGAACTGATCTGCCATCCCAGTAGATCACTGCTGAACATCCACATCGATGCCACTTTCCTGCACTAAATCTGTATCGCCTGATGTGAGCAGAGCTGACAGAGTTGATGAAATTTGCCTCACTTGGTAACTACAGCTGAGAGAAAGTGAGGACTGCAGACGCTGGAGATCAGAGTCAAAAAGTGTGGCGCTGGAGAAGCGCTGGTTCTGTAGACACAATGCTACCTAGGAGGCTGGTGGCACTATCTACCCAGGGGTTGCTGCCAACACTGCATGCTGACATGACTTAACACTGTCACAGACAACATAGAGTAGCCACACCTAATTTCACAATGGTACAGTTCAAAGCTTGTCCACTTTGATAGTAAGGTGGGGAAAATACTTTCCCTTGGTGTTTCTCTCAGGAGTATGGGAGCAGTGAAATCCTACTGCAGTTGTATAGGAGCGTGGTTTCATTATCTCAGGAAAGATGTTATTGCCACAGAGAGTGTGCAGCGAAGGTCACTGGCCCTGTTCCTGAGATGGCTGGACCGTCCCATTATAGGGGCATTGGGAAAACTGGGTCTGTGTTCTCTACAGTTTTGAAGCAAGAGAGGTGGTCTCATTAAAACATTCTTAGAGATCGACAGGGCTGATATCTGTTTCCCTGGGTGGGGCTGTCTAGAAAAAGGAGGTGCAATCTAAAAATATAGGAAATGCCACTTTGGTCTGAGATGGGGAGACTTTTATTAAACCCAGAGGATTGTGAACCATTGTAATTCTCGACTAAACAGGGCACTGAAAGCTCAATCTTCAGTATGTTCTAGGTAGAGTTGAAAAGATTCCTGATTATCAATGGCCTATAGGGTTATAGGTTTGGGTCAGTAAAAGGTATTGAAGTGTTCAGTCAGCCATGATTGTATTGAATGACTGGCAAGTTTGATGGGCTGAATGGCCTACTCCTGTTCCAATGTTCCCAAATTGAATCTGTACTGAACGGAAGGTACTGTGAACTTCACCAATGAGAAACACAGGGCCCAGCGCCTGGCTTCCTCCTCTCCCATACAGATAGGATCTTTCTAGATCATTTATTTTGCTACATACAACACCCAGTGTGTGTTGTTCATTCAGCACCATCAGTACAACATCAGCTAAGTGTTAGCTCAAACTTGACTCCAAAGGGTTAACTGCAAGAATCAGGGCTGATGCTGCAGTGTGGTGCTGAGGGAGCTCTGTGCTGTGGGAGGGCTATAATGAGGGAGGGTTATATGGAGGGAAGGCTGTATAAGGGAGGACCGTACTGAGGGAGGACTTTATTAAGGGAGGGCTGTACTGAGGGAGGGCTGTACTGAGGGAGGGTTACATTGAGAGAGGACTGTATTGAGGGAGTGCTGTGCTGTGGGAGGGATGTGCTGTGGGAGGGATGTGCTGTGGGAGGGATGTGCTGTGGAAGGTCTGCACTGAGGGAAGGATGTACTGAGGGAAGGATGTACTGAGGGAGGACTGTACTGAGGGAGGACTGTACTGAGGGAGGGCTGTACTGAGGAAGGTCTGCACTGAGGAAGGTCTGCACTGAGGAAGGTCTGCACTGAGGAAGGTCTGCACTGAGGGAAGGATGTACTGAGGGAGGACTGCACTGAGGGAGGACTGTACTGAGGGAGGACTGTACTGAGGGAGGACTGTACTGAGAGGGTTGTACTGAGGGAGGGTTACATTGAGGGAGGGTTTTACTGAGGGAGGGCTGTACTGAGGGAGGACTGTACTGAGGGAGGACTGTACTGAGAGGGTTACACTGAGGGAGGGTTTTACTGAGGGAGGACTGTACTGAGGGAGGACTGTACTGAGGGAGGACTATACTTGGAGTGTCATGCTGAGGGAGGGCTGTACTGAGGGAGGACTGCACTGAGGGAGGACTGTACTGTGGGAGCACTATACTTGGAGTGTCATGCTGAGGGAGGGCTGTACTGAGGGAGGACTGCACTGAGGGAGGACTGTACTGAGAGGGTTACACTGAGGGAGGGTTTTACTGAGGGAGGACTGTACTGAGGGAGGACTGTACTGAGGGAGGACTGTACTTGGAGTGTCATGCTGAGGGAGGGCTGTACTGAGGGAGAGTTGTACTGAGGGAGGGTTGTACTGAGGGAGGACAGTACTGAGGGAGGGCTGTACTCGGAGTGTCATGCTGAGGGAGGGCTGTACTGAGGGAGGGCTGTACTGAGGAAGGTCTGCACTCAGGGAAGGATGTACTGAGGGAGGACTGCACTGAGGGAGAGCCGTGCTGAGGGAGGGTTCAGATTTGTTGGACATTGGGACCGGTTCTGGGGAAGGTGGGACTATTACAAAATGGGTGGTCTGCGTCTGAACCTGACCGGAACCAATGTCCTTGGGGGAGTTTTTGCTACTGCTGTTGGGGTGGTTTTAAACTAATGAAGCAGGGGGCTGGGAACTAGAGGAGAAAACAAGTAGACAGTGAGGTAGAGACTGGAGACAGTAAGAATCATGAAGAAAGCATTAATAAAGGGAAGAGTAGGCAGAGAGCAGGTGAGTGCAAAAAAACTGGTGGCCTGAAATGCATCTACTTTAATGCAAGGAGTATAGTGTGTAAGGCAGATGAACTTCGGGCTTGGATTGGTACCTGGGAGTGTGACGTTATTGCCATCACAGAGACTTGGTTGAAGGAAGGGCAAGATGATTGGCAACTAAATGCTCCAGGATATAGACATTTCAGACAGGACAGGGAGGGAAGTAAAAGGGTGGTGGAGTTGCATTGCTGGTCAGGGACGATATCACGGCTGTGCTAAAGGAGCACATTATGGAGGTCTTGGGTAGTGAGGCATTATTGGTGGAGCTGAGGAATAAGAAGAGTGCAGTTACATTGTTGGGGCTGTATTACAGACCTCACAACAGAGAGGGTGAGGTAGAAGAACAAAGAGGTAAACAGATTATAGAAAGATGTAGAGGCAATTGGGTAGTGGTGATGGGAGATTTTAATTTTCCCAACATTGACTGGAATACACTTAGCGTCAGTGGTCTGGATGGGGTAGAATTTGTAAGGAACATCCAGGAGAGTTTTCTAGAGCAGTATGTCAATAGTCTGATGAGGGAAGGGGCCATATTGGACCTGGTACTGGGGAATGAGCCAGGACAGGTGGTAGAAGTTACGGTAGGGGATTTCTTTGGGAACAGTGATCACAATTCTGTAAGTTTTAGAATACTCGTAGATAAAGAAGAAAGTGGTCCTAAGGGAAGAGTACTAAACTGGGCCAAGGCCAATTATATCAAAATGAGGCAGGGGCTGGGAAATGTGGATTGGACACAGCTATTTGAAGGGAATTCCACATTTGAGATGTGGGAGGCTTTCAAAGATAGGTTAATGGTAGTGCAGGATAGGCATGTCCCATTGAAGGCAAAGGATAGCAAGGGCAAGATTTGTGAACCATGGATGACAGGAGAAATTGTACGACTAGCCAAGAGAAAAAGGGAAGCATACATAAGGTCTAGGCAGCTAAGAACAGAACGGGCCCTGGAAGAATATCGATAGAGTAGGACAAGTCTTAAGTGAGGAATCAAGCGGGCTAAAAGGGGTCATGAAATAGTTTTAGTGAGCAGAATTAAGGAGAATCCCAAAGCATTTTCTTCTTATATAAGAAGCAAGCAGGTAACTAAAGAAAGGATTGGTCCACTAAAGGATAAGAAAGGAAGGCTGTGTGTCGAACCTGAGAGAATGGGTGAGATTCTGAATGATTACTTTGCATCAGTGTTCACTGAGGAGAGGAACATGATAAATTTTGAGATTAGAGATAAAAGTTTGATTACTCTGGATCACGTTGACATAAGTAGGGAAGATGTGTTGGGTAGGCTAGAGGTGATTAAGGTGGACAAATCCCCAGGACCGGATGGGACCTATCCCAGGTTGCTGAGGGAGATGAGAGAGGGTATAGCTGGGGCCCTGACAGATATCTTTGTGGCATCCTTAAATACAGGCGAGGTGCCAAGGGGCTGGAAGGTTGCTCATGTTGTCCCCTGTACAAGAAGGGTAGTAGGGATATTCCGGGTAACTACAGACCAGTGAGCCTGACGTCAGTGGTGGGAAAGTTGCTGGAGAAGGTACTGAGGGATAGGATCTATTTATATTTAGAAAAGAATGGACTTATCAGTGATAGGCAACATGGTTTTTTGCGGGAAGATCGTGCCTTACCAACTTAATAGAGTTTTTCGAGGAAGTGACCAAGTTGATAGATGAAGGAAGGGCTGTTGACGTCATATACATGAACTTTAGTAAGGCATTTGATAAGATTCCCCATTGTAGACTAATGGAGAAAGTGAAGTCACATGGTGTGCAGGGTGTTCTAGCTAGGTGATAAAGAACTGGTTGACCAACAGGAGACAGAGTAGTAGTTGAAGGGAGTTCCTCCAAATGGAGAAAGGTGACCAGTGGTGTTCCACAGGGGTCAGTATTGGGGTCACTATTGTTTGTAATATACATAAATGATCTGGAAGAGGGCACTGTTGGTATGATCAGCAAGTTTGCAGATGACACAAAGATTGGTGGAGTAGCAGAAAGCATAAGAGACTGCCAGAGAATTCAGGAGGATATAGATAGACTGGAGAGTTGGGCAGAAAAGTGGCAGATAGTTTTCAATCCAGAAAAATGTGAGGTGATGCATTTAGGCAAGTCTAATTCTAGATTGAGTTATACAATGGACGGAAGAGCCTTGGGAAAAGTTGATGGACAGAGAGATCTGGGAGTGCAGGTCCACTGTACCCTGAAGATTGCTGCACAGATGGATAGAGTGGTCAAGAAGGAATAAAGGCTATCCTTCATCAAACGGGATATTGAGTATAAGAGCTGACAAATCATATTAAAATTGTACAAGACATTTGTTCAGCCATATTTAGAATACTGTGTACAGTTCTGATCATCACATTGCCAAAAGGATGTAGACACTTTGGAGAGGGTGCAGAGAAGGTTTACGAGGATGTTGCCTGGTATGGAAGGTGATAGCTACGAAGAGAGGTTGAGTAGGTTAGGTTTATTTTCATTAGAAAAAAGGAGATTGAGGGGGGACCGGATTGAGGTTTACAAAATCATGAAGGGTATAGACAGGGTGGATAGAGACAAGCTTTTTCCCAGGGTGAAGGATTCAATAACGAGAGGTCACGCTTTCAAGGTGAGAGGTGGAAAGTTTAAGGGGGATACACACGGGGGGGGCAAGTACTTCACACAGAGGGTGGTGGGCGTTTGGAACGCGTTGCCAGCAGAGGTGATAGAGGTAGGCACAGTAGATTCATTTAAGATGCGTCTGGATGGATGCATGAGTAGGTGGGGAGCAGAGGGATACAAATGCTTAGGAATTGACCGACAGGTTTAGACAGTGGATTGGATCGGCTCAGGCTTGGAGGGCCGAAGGGCCTGTTCCTAGGCTAGAAATTTTCTTTGTTCTATACTGAGGGAGGACTGCACTGAGCGAGGACTGCACTGAGCGAGGACAATCTTGAGAGAGGACAATCTTGAGGGAGGGCTGTACTGAGGGAGTGCTGTACTGAGGGAGTGCTGTACTGAGGGAGGACTGAATGAGTGAGATCTGTACTGATGTACAGCATAGTTGGAGGTATTGCTGCTCAATATTACAATAGCGGATGTGTGGTTTAGGAAATATATCAATGCACATCTTCCTCTCCTTTTTAAAGCCTCTGACTGAATCAAAAACATCAGCATGTGGGACAGTTTCTTGGAGTAAAGAATACCACCCCCACTTCAGCTAAAAATGGGTGTGTCTGTCTGTCTTTGTGTGTTTGAGCTTGTGTGTAAATGTGTATATATTTAAATCTGTGAACTTATGTGTGTCTTCGTGCAGATGCATTTGTACGTCTTTAAGTACTTATGTATTTGTGTGCGTGTGTGTGAGTATATCTGTGGCACAGTGAAACACAAATGGACCACCCCACCCTGTGAATGTGTTTTGACTATCTGTGAAATCTCACCTCGAAATATATCATATAAATATAAGATATATCAAAATGTATCTTATAAACCTATTGGAACCATTTTTGTCAATTAACTTGTTTGATCTTCTACTTAGAGAGAAATGAAAAATATTGCTCTCAGCAAGAAACCGCCCATGCACTATCCCAGCGTCACTCCACACTGATGGAAGTTCCCAGTAACGTGGAAACATGTTGGATTTCAGAAAAAAAACTATTTATCATTCCAACCAGACATTTAATCATGACAGTAAAGTACAGTCAGGTTGCCAATATACATTTCCCAACTAAACACTTAACAAATCTTGATCCTCCTTTATTTTTAATATAATTACTTTCCATGATACATTGTAGGTTACCATGAAGGACTCTCCTTCACAAACTCTCCCCTTGCCTGTGGCATATAGACCCCCAGGCTAAACCACCATCAGTTGTCTCTCCCTAATGACAGAGCAGCTCTATGGTCCTCTGAGACTATAGGGTGATTTAGAAAAAAAACAACAAACTAATAAAAATGGATCTAAAACGAAGTCAATTTTGCAATGTGAGTGTTTATCTATTTCATACGATTTGGGGACTTGATTTGCTGGGACAATACAGTGGTTAGCACTGCTGCCTCACAGCGCCAGGGACCCAGGTTCGATTCCAGCCTCGGGCAACTGTTTGTGTGGAGTTTGCACATTCTCCCCACATCAGTGTGGATTTCCTCTCACAGTCCAAAGATTTGCAGGCTAGGTGGATTAGCCATGGGAAATACGGAGGGTATAGGTCTGTGGTGGTTGCTCTTTGGACAGTCAGTGTGGACATGATGGGCTGAATGGCTTCCTTTCACACTATAGGGATCCTATGAAATATCTGTAATATTCCCTATCATAATGTATATGTTATTCTTGCAAGACAGTAGTGACTACACCAAACTTATACATTTGATTATATATTTTATATTGAAAAATACTTGCGTCCATGTAGCTCCTTTGATAACCTCAGGCTGTTCCACTGTCGGGGGAATCAAACCCAGTGTCCCAAAGACATTACCTGGTTCTCTGGATTAACAGTCCACTAGGCCATCACCTCAGCTATCAAACAGCAGCTAATTGAAGATGGAGGAGTGTTCCAAACCAGCAGCAAAGTGGTTTGGAACACCCTGAGGTTAGGTAAGGAGCTATAGCAACACAAGTCTTTTATATATAAAGTGCATACAAATATATTATCAAACGTATAAAAAATTGTCTAAACAGGAAAAGATAATACACCAGGGATGTTACCTGACAGGTGATTGTCTTTTGCTGGATGGGTCTCTGCAATCTGGAAATAAAAAGAAACAAACACTATCAAAACCCTGAATTAACCCAAATGCGAGTGGCTGTTTCACCTGTCTGGTTTCTGAGAAGCTGACCCATCTAAACCGACACCTTCTCAAACCCAGTAGTATCCCTGCTACAGACGCCAGCCTACACAACTCCCAAGTTTCAAGCTAGGCTAAATAAACTGGGGGCATTGAAATGTGAGCATTGACAGAACAGTACAGTTTGTCCTGGCGTGCCCTCCCCTTTATATTTGTGAGGCAAGTCTGCAGATGCGGCCGGATTGGTGATTTGATTTGTAAAGGCTGTGACCTTACCTCGACTGCCGCGGAACAGCAATACAGGACCGTGGAGAGAATCGAAGCAAAGAACATTCTGAAATTACATCCTAGTCATGGGCTTCCAAGATGTGGTCCGAGACTGGAAGGAGGGAGGATTGCCAGAACAGATTCCTGGGGAGGGAGGGAGATTGCTACAGGAATAGACAAAACCTTGTCCTGGAGGTAACAGAGACAGAGTGAAACCTGCAGAGAGAGAGAGTGTGTGTATGTAGTGAATGGGGTGGGACTGGTGGGACCCGCCCACGAGTTCATTTCAAACAGAAACATCAGACTGCAGATAATCCAAGCCCATCGGCGTCTTTACCGTCACCGCGAGGATTATTGACAAGAACCAACCTCTCTCTCCTGCCCAGCCTTTTATCAGCATCCACTCCAAGGGTGTGGGCCAAGTCTCACTGATGATTCAACTGCCCTTTGAACACTGGGCTGAGGTGGATGTTGAGTCTTTGGAACAGGACTCGTCCCACATGGGAGCAGGCCATTCTGCCTGTCCAATTCCTGCTGCACTTAACCTTCTCCCACCCTCCCCATTCTAACTGCCAGTAAAAACCAGGTACACTCCTCCATCTTCAATTAACCTCTGTTTGGTAGCTAAGGTGATGGCCGAGTGGGCTGTTAATCCAGAGAACCAGGTAATGTCTTTGGGACACTGGGTTTGAGTTCCCCCACAGTGGAACAGCCTGAAGTTATGAAAGGAGCTACATGGACGCAAGTATTTTTCAATATAAAATGCATACAAATATATAATCAAATGTATAAATATAATTTCTCTAAGCAAGAAAAGATTATACACAAGAGATGTTACCCGACAGGTGATTGTCTTTTGCTGGTTGGGTCTCTCCAGTCTGGAAATAAATGATTGAGGGTAAGAGTTTAATGATGACTGTGAATCTGTTATCAATTGTCGGAAAAACCCATCTGGTTCACTAATGTCCTTTAGGGAGGGAAACAGCCATCGTTACCTGGTCTGGCCTACATGTGACTCCAGACCCACAGCAATGTGGTTGACTCTTTACTTAAGGAATGGCACAGTGACACAGTGGTGAGCACCAGGGACCTGGGTTCAATTCCAGCCTCGGGCAACTGTCTGTGTGGGTTTCCTCCAGGTGCTCCGGTTTCCTCCCACAATCCAAAGATGTGCAGGTTGGGTGAATTGGCCGTGCTAAATTGCCCATAGTGTGAGGTGCATTAGTCAGGGGTAAATATGAGGAATGGGCCTGGGTGGGTTACTCTTTGGAGGGTTTGTGTGGACTTGTTGGGCTGAAGGGCCTGCTTCCATACTGTAGGTGATCTGATCTACCTGCCCTCTGGGGCAGTTGGGGATGGGCAATAGATGTCAGCCTAGCCAGTGACGCCTTCATCCCATGAATTAATGTTATTTTTAAAAGCCAGCTCCACATTTTCCCCCTCTGGGTGAATGGGGCTCCTCTGAAATTCCCACCTGATTTCCTGTTGTTTGCCTGCTATGCCTTTGGACAAAGCCTGTCCATCATTCTGTGAATTAGGAACATAGGAAGTAGGAGCAAGGTGACCATTCGGCCCTCCCACCCCAAGCCTGCTCCATCATTCAACTTATACCATAGCTGACCTTCCAGCTCAATGCCATGTTCCTGCACCCAATCTGTCAACACGTTCGATATCTTATTGGTTCTGTCTTGTTTATGCTCAATTTCTGAGCCCCCACGGTCTCCGAGGGCAGATAATTCCAAAGACTCCCAGCCCCCAAATGTAGAAATTCCTCCTGTTCCTCACTGCTAAATGGTCTGTTCCTTACTCTGAGATTGGGGATACCCCTCAGTCTCCCACCCACCCATCGTTTCTGCATCTGTCATACATTCACTCTGCGTCAATGGTTTGTCATTTTGCTACAACCACCACCACTCTCTTTGCCCTTTGTTCCAGGATGTTTTGCTGTTCAATGCCCCCAACCCCCCTCCCCTCCAGACCCTCACCCCCCACTCCCCCAGGCTCTCCCCCCCCCCCCCCCTCCATGCCCGCCCCTGGTACTGCATTGCTTCCCCTTTTGTGCTTCACATCCAACCCTTGCAATTGAATAAACACTCACATTTCTGTCCTCCTCCATATCTGAAGAACTGCCATGTTCTGATTCTCTCTCTGCTGAGTATTTCCACCATTTTCTGTTCTTATTTCAGTACTTTGCTTTCATTGATTCCCTGTTGACTGTTTTCTATTGATGGCCTCTAGCTCTACCTCCCTCTAAGTGGAAATAGTCTTTCTGTTTTTAATGAAATCTTTTAAAGAAATTAAAAATATACATTTGGTCACTGTCAATCTCCTCTTTCCAAATGGTAGCAAACATACAACAAAAATAAAGTGACCAGCAGGAAAGCGAAGATTGATATTATGTAGAAAGTGATTGATATTATGTAGAAAGTGATTAGTACTTCCCCTTTTACATCTTGTCATAAGGCTGGTTGGATGCAGCAACAGGCACAAAGTAGATAAAATATACAATCAGGATTGGACCATCAAACCAATATCCAGATTACAGAGGAGGAAGTGCTGGATGTCTTGAAACGGTTAAAGGTGGATAAATCCCCAGGATCTGATCAGGTGTACCCGAGAACTCTGTGGGAAGCTAGAGAAGTGATTGCTGGGCTTCTTGCTGAGATATTTGTATCATCGATAGTCACAGGTGAGGTGCCGGAAGACTGGAGGTTGGCAAATGTCAGGGAGTCCAGAACTAGAGGGCATAGATTTAGGGGAAAGGGCAAAGATATAAAAGAGACCTAAGGGGCAACTTTTCATGCAGAGGGTGGTACGTGTATGGAATGAGCTGCCAGAGGAAATGGTGGAGGCTGGTACAACTGCAACATTTAAGAGGCATTTGGATGGGTATATGAATAGGAAGGGTTTAGAGGGATATGGGCCGGCTGCTGGCAGGTGGGACTAGATTGGGTTGGGATATCTGGTCGGCGTGGACGGGTTGGACTGAAGTGTCTGTTTCCATGCTGTACATCTCTATGACTCTAGGAGACCACATTTTAAAATAATAATTAAATAAACTAAAAAGTACTCCCAACGTTCAGATTGTAACAGGAAATCCATCCTG
Source organism: Hemiscyllium ocellatum (assembly GCF_020745735.1). Classification (NCBI taxonomy): domain Eukaryota; kingdom Metazoa; phylum Chordata; class Chondrichthyes; order Orectolobiformes; family Hemiscylliidae; genus Hemiscyllium; species Hemiscyllium ocellatum. The sequence goes on from NC_083443.1 coordinate 27,555,822, forward strand.
TTGAACAGCGTAAAGTTGTACCAAGTCAATAAATGCCAATCTATATCCCTTGGCATGGATTTTCTCAAAACATCCTGATGTTGTTTCCACACGGTATCCTTACTAATTACATCCCATAGTTTAATCCGGGAGGAAGCTGGACAGGACGAAGTAATGTCCTCCTGAACAATTCACCAATACATATAGTTTTACTCACTTAAACGTTTCTGAATCACTTATCCATGCCAAATCAAATATAAACTCATAGCGATCAGATTCAGAAATGACAGTGCTGCCCACTGAGTCACATCTAACACAATTAATGGATTAAACAATTGAGATATTAAGAATGCAATATTTTAGAACCATCTAAGAGTAAGGCATGCATTGCCTTTCAACTATGGTTCATACTCCATTTGACATTGAAATACAAGTTCCAGGGTTCAGGTGGCACGGTGGCACAGTGGTTAGCACTGCTGCCTCACAGTGCCAGAGACCCGGGTTCAATTCCTGACTCAGGCGACTGACTGTGTGGAGTTTGCACATTCTCCCTGTGTCTGTGTGGGTTTCCTCCGTGTGCTCCGGTTTCCTCCCACAGTCCAAAGATGTGCAGGTCAGGTGAATTGGCCATGCTAAATTGCCCGTAGTGTTAGGGGAATGGGTGGGTTGCGCTTCAGCGGATCGGTGTGGACTTGTTGGGCCGAAGGGCCCGTTTCCACACTGTTAGTAATCTAAAGTAATCTAAACTCAAGTCTCACCTCAGAGCTGGAGCATGAAATTCAGGGCTGACACTTTAATACAGAACTGAGGGAATGCTGCAATGTCAGAGGATCAGTGCTGAGACAGTGCTGCACTGTCAGAGGGTCAGTGCTGAGGGAGTGCTGCACTGTTGGAGGGTCAGTGCTGAGAGAGTGCCGCACTGTCAGAGGGTCAGCACTGCAAGAGTGCTGCATTGTCGGAGGGTCAGTGCTGAGGGAGTGCTGCACTGTTGAAGGGTCAGTGCTGAGAGATTGCCGCACTGTCAGAGAGTCAGTGCTGAGGGAGCACTGCACTGTCAGAGGGTCAGTGCTGAGAAAGTGCTGCACTGTCGGAGGGTCAGTGCTGAGGGAGTGCTGCACTGTCAGAGGGTCAGTGCTGAGAAAGTGCTGCACTGTCGGAGGGTCAGTGCTGAGGGAGTGCTGCACTGTCAGAGGGTCAGTGCTGAGGGAGTGCTGCACTGTCAGAGAGTCAGTGCTGAGGGAGTGCTGCACTGTTGGAGGGTCAGTGCTGATGGAGTGCCACAGTGTTAGGGGTGTTATTGTTTGGATCAGAGAAATTCTAAGGTGCTTATTAATTGAAAGTGGAGAGAAGTTCCCCTTGGTGTTTTGAACAATATTTACAATTCAATTAACATTACAGAATATCTGATCAATATCATATGCTGTTTCTGAGAGGTTGCTCAGTGCAAATTAATTGCAATATTTTGTACAACTGTCACTTTATCTTAAAAAGTCATTAAGTGGTGAGGTAATTACTGAACTTTTCTTTGATGATTATAAGTTCTGAGTGAAAGTCCTGAAACTTCCCGCATTACAGGAATGAAAGAATTCTTTACCACAATGGCGCTGATTTGAGAAGTCTGCTATTGCTGTCATCTTGAGGGCAACTAAGGATGGACAATAGTTTATCCTGAGAATTCATTTTAAGAAGGAAAATGTATATAGTGTAGTTATAAGTTGATTCCTTTTGAATCCACATGACCTATGCTGCTGTCCCTCTCTTTGGGGACATAATTCTCGTAAGCAGACAAAAACATTGCAATTGCTGATAAGATTGGGAGTTTTGAATGTAAACGGAGTGCATTTGTGGAAACCACAAAGGTTATCAGCAGGGCTTGGTGAATGTCCTGCTTACATGGATTAGGTTCCCAGACCAGGTGACACCCGTCTGAGGTTAAGGAAATGGGACTTATTCAAACCCCTTGCCGATAAACATCAGGAATTCTGAATCCAAAAACCTTGGGCCTGACCATTTCTCAGATAAAACATTTGCAATTTTCAGATTCTTACCCCTATAGGTCCATTTGAGTCTTACCAAAGTATTTGTTCCAAAGAGCCCAAACTCATTGGGTCTCCAGGTTCTTTCAGGGGTTCTTTCAGAAAGACCTTCAGTTTTTAGCTCGTTTTGGTTTTCAGACATGTGGGTAAAGGATACTGACTTGTATTCTTGATAATTTGCTAAATTTAGGGATTGTTCACAAAGACTGGAATAATTTTCACATAATGTCAATCTTAAAAATGAGGGATATGGCTGAACGAGGTAACTGAGTGGATTTAATTGACTAAATTTATATTTCCTCTGCTGGGGTGGGATTTGAATTTCCAACCACACAGAACCAGTAATATTGCCGTTTCCTCTGAGGTGGATGCACCATTTGACAATGGAGATAGAGAGTGTTATAACAGGGCATTCATAATGCATCTGCCAGAAAAGAATGATTTGGAGATGCTGGTGTTGGACTGGGGTGTACAAAGTTAAAAATCACACAACACCAGGTTATAATCCAACAGATTTAATTGGAAGCACACTAGCTTTCGGAGTGATGCTCCTTCATCAGGTGATGAAGGAGCGTCGCTCCGAAAGCTAGCCAGAAAAGAAGACAGTTTCTTACAAAATCCATACTTTTTTTTCCCCTGAAGATGTCACCAGGTCAGAGGATGTTACATCCTTTGACTTTCAGGCAGAATAAATAATGTGCACATACTGCGCCAGTTTCAACAAAATAGATGACAGCCACTCACTGACTTGATGCTGAGCTACACATTCTGGAGGAGGATCACAGATCCAGAAACATTAACTGCTTTCTCTCCACAGATGCTGCCAGACATGCTGAGTTTCACCAGTAATTTCTAGTTTTCGGAGTCAACCTGCTGAGTTTAAAATTTAGAGTCGCAGGTAGATAATAGTAAAGGTAGTGTTTGGTATGCTTTCCTTTATTGGTCAGAGTATTGAGTACAGGGGCTGAGACATCATGTTGCGGCTGTACAGGATGTTGGTTAGTCCACTTTTGAAATATTGCGTGTAATTCTGTTCTCCTTTCTTTCAGAAGGATGCTGTAAAACTTGAAAGGGTTCAGAAACGATTTATAAGGATGTTGGAGGATTTGACTTATGGGGAAATAACTCCTCAGATATGAATAGGCTAGAGTTGTTTTACCCACAGCGTTGGAGTCTGAGGGGTGACCTTATAGAGGTTTATAAAATTATGAGGCGCATGAATAGGATAAATAGACAAATGTCTTTTCCCTGGGGTGGGGGGACTCCAGAACTGGAGGGCATAGGTTTAGAGTGAGAGGGGAAAGATATAAAAGAGACCTAAGGGGCAACCTTTTCATACAGCAGTAATATGTGTATGGAATGAGCTGCAACATTTAAAAGGCATTTGGATGGGTATATGAATAGGAAGGATTTGGAGGGATATGGGCTGTGTGCTGCAAATGGGTTGGGATATCTGGTCGGCATGGACAATTTAGACTGAAGGGTCTGTTTCCATGCTGTACATCTCCATGACTAATATCTGGTAATTAACTGCCAATCAGCATTAACAGATGCATTCTCCACAACAATGCCTCCATCATCAAAGTTCACTTGAACCAATCAGCACCCTTCTCTCATGTAGTAATTTTGCTTTTCCATTTGAGTTGGTAATTCTTGTGAAACGTTGAGTGCAAGGTGAAAAACTTCCAAGTATATGCCATTTTCTAGCAATGGTAACTTTTAGAGGTTAACCAATTGAGAGAAAAAAAATGCCTACAAATTTCATAAAATTCTGATGACGGCTCTCAACCTGAAATCTTGGCTTTTTTTTCCTCTCTCTCTCTCTCTCTCTCTGCAGACACTGCAGATTATTTGCAGCAATTTCAGGTTATACCGTTAAATAGAAGAACTTCAAAGTCTATTAACTTGAATATACATTTTCAATTAACTTGAATATTCATTTTGAATGTACATTACTCAAAGAATCAAAGATTTTAAAAAAATTCATTCAAGGGGTCATGAGCATCAAGGTCAGTACTTATTACCCATCCCTAACTGGGAAAAGGTGGTGATGAGCTGTCTGTTCTTTTTCGTCTTTTTAAGGGGGAACTAAAGTAATTCAAAAGAAGGAAACCTTTTCTGATGTGTCCTGAGCAACCGAACACCAACAGAGAACTTTGAACACATTTTGTATACGTATTGGCATCTGTTTGCCGAAGACAGATCAGCACGACTTTATTTCTTATTGAGTGCAGGAACCGTGACATCAAATTCACATACAGGATTGTCTAATTGAATTCAGAATTATATTATGATGAGTTTACATTGCTTATGCACTAATGGGGCAGGAAGGAAAAAGCTGCTGATACAACAATCTCCCTTGTTGATATTTTACAAATAGTCAAACAATCCCCCATTGTTCAAGACTAAAATTAATTAAGATTCAACTACATCAGTGAACAGAGACTGGCCCTACAGTGTAAAGTTATTGCAAAACTTTGGCAAAATACTTCCTCACTGTGTAACAAAATCACTGTTGGTCTATTAACAAATATTGTAAGTAAACATCAGAATTTATTCATTAAATTGAGCTCAGTAACACAAGATGTTTTCTCCTGTGATTAGAAGGTCTGGTATGATTTTATACAACTCTGAGACAACCTCAAGTAACACTTCAAAGAGAGTTACTTTGATATCACCTTCACTGTTATCTTAAAGCATTTTTCACTATTTGCAAACAACTGAAACACAAGCCACATACCTGACCTTTATAAAGAAACTGATTCCCACTGACTTGTGAAAAAGGAGTAACTTTTAACTGAGATAGATGATACTGTCATAAAGGACATAGAGATCATTGTCATTTAAAGAGGTGCAAGACAGATTGGACCTAGAATATCCCACAATGGAATCCTTTATATCGATGTGACCACCATTAAGATAGGGGACTCTGAGGTGCATTTTTGATTTGTTCATGGCATTTGGGAGGCACCAGCTAGGCCACCTATTAATGGCCACCTCAAACACGCTTTTTTGAAATAACAGGTATATTATTTTATTGAATTTAAATTTCACTATTGCCATGGTAGGATTCAAACTCATGCTCATAAAACATTAGCCTGGAGTTATTACTGCTACAGCACTGCAGAAAAGGAAGAACCAACAGGGGAAACCTGTTCGAGTGTACCTTCTCACATCACAGATCAGAGACCAGGGACGGGACTGTGATGAAGAGAAGTCAAAGTGACAGAATAAAGTGCACCTCGACCCAAAATCACAGACAATAAGAAAGATGAACTAAAAAGCACTCCTCACGTCTGCATTCAAAACAACTGCCGGTTATGAAATATTTCAACATATGGTTCATAAAATGCAACAAATTGCAATTCGTTCTAAATTACTGAGAGCCCCAGTCTTAGATATTCGTGAATTTCAGCTAAGGACATATGTCTCTGTTCTATCCAGTTTTACTGTCAATGATGAGTATTACAGTCCTGCAATTTCCAGGGCATTTGTATCCACCAGGAACTGAACATCTCAGCCACAAGAAGAGGAGGTAATCAGCAGCCTTTTAAATCCAAATAGTAATTCCACACGCAGGCTGCTATCGCACTTGTGTTTTGTTGGGATATCTCTGCAGCAACTTTGTGGCTTGTTGGGGAGTCAAAGTATTGGTTTGTCCCACACTCAGCAAACTTGCCCTTGCTCTCCGCTCAGCCTGCAAGACAGAAATTCCTATTAAAATATCAACTTTAGGGGGGGGGGGGGGGAAGGTGTACTTTATTTGTAAACATTACAAAAGTACATTACACAACAGTTAAATATTAAATGACTATTACTAAAGTGCAAATTAGATTAGCTCTTTTCAACACCTATGTTATATTCCACCTAAAGTTAGAGCTTATACCCATCATATTCACAGCCCCAATGGGTTTTGCAGTTTCCATTACCGGCAGGGCCTTAGAGAATGGCCTTTCACCAGCTCACCTCCGTGGTTGTTACATGGAATAAAACAGCTTTTACTGCATCCATTAGCATTCAGTCCTGAACCACTCTGCAACAGCAGATGACGCACAACTCTTTGCACTTGGGAAAATCAAAGTGTATTTTGCCGAGTTGCTGGTCCTGCAGCTGCAGTCGATGTTTATCTCGGTGTCCATCTCTGGGAACTGCCCATCGAGCACAAAACTTTACTGCTCAGTGCAAACCCTAACAAAAGGTCACTGTGTCCCTATTCCAGACCTGTTCGCAAAGGTATATTCGAGGAAGTTCCTCGTCACACCAGGCTGTCATGCAGAGGCAGCAGGGAGGATGTGACCAGGGTTGGTGGGCAGGTGCTTCTCATAACCAGCCACTGGGGTAACTACACTGGGAGCTCTGAGCTGCACCAATGGAATGTCAGCAATAAAGCCTCATCCGTGGCAGAAACTACAGTCTTGAGAGCGTGGCCTTAGCAGCAGCGTGTCGCTAGCTGGCCCAGCGTTTATGGCCCTGGAGAAGGTGGTAGTGAGCTGCCTTCTAGAACTGCTGCAGTTCCCAGCAGTTAGGAACATCCACAGGGCCACTAGAAGGGAGCTCCTAGGTTTTGACTCAGTGACAGTAACATGTTTCCAAGTCAGGGTGGTGTGTGACACAAGAGGGGAACTGGCAGCTGGCGACATTCCCATACATCGGCCATCCTTGTCCTTCTAGGTGGTAGAAGTCACTGCAATCAATGGACCTTTGGTCGGTTTCTGCAGTGCATCTTGGTAGATGGTACACACTGCTGCTACTGGACGTCAGTGGTGAATGTTGAAGGTGGTGGATGGGGTGGCATTTCAACAGGTTCTTTGTCCTTGATGGTATTGAGCTTCTGGAGTGTTCGGAGCTGCCCCCATCCACACAAGTGGGGAGTATTCCATTACATCCCTGACTTGTGTCTTGCAGGTGCTGGACAGGGCTTGGGAAATAAGTGGCAAGTTTGTTAGCCTTCTTCAGATCTTGAAATTTTAGGAAACAGAAGAAATTCAAATAAGTCTTTCAAATAAATCTGAGAACACTATGCAATACATAAATGGAAGTTTCTTTAATTGGAGCCGTACTCAAATGCATTACATTTCTTGATAAGCACAGGGATAAAAAGATAATGGGTGGGGGAGGCAGGAATGTAGACTAATCAAATCAGCTGTGATCTTACTGAATGATGGAGCATGCTTGAGGGGCCAAGTGGCCTAATTCTGCGCTGAATATATGTGCACATAATCGAATCACAGGACTAGACAAAGTACAACAGTATAGTGCAGAAATTGGCATATGCCGACAGAATGACATCCCAGACTCTTAAAAAGGTTCTTTTCAAACTGAAAAATATGGTAGAACTGTGATACAGATCTCAGTGGAATAGCATATTTACATAACTCGTGGAAATGACGGAATAAACACACACTGTCCTTTGTTGGTTATTAAATACCTTCATTGTTTGTGATGCCGGCCTTGCTACAGGAGTTCCTCTCAGTTTCCCTAACTTGCTCGGATACCCATATCTACCTAAGACTTGGAACATATTCCCAAATCTTAGGCAGCCATGCTTTTCAAAATTCCACACAAGCGAATGTTTGGATGTGATCGGCGTGCCTCCCTTCTCCCACTGCTCCTCCTCCTTTCTCCAAGCAATGTAAAAACCACAAACCCACCAACAAAAAGGAAATGTAGATCAGTTAAATCTTTCTCCACCACCTTTATTACTTCTGCCAAATGCATTCTTGTGAAATCGATAATTATGGCCAATTATTTTCACAACAAATTAGTCTAGGAACGCCAGCATTATCTACAGTTGCAGTGCAGCTTCTCCATTATTGTTACCTCTGCCTTGGCTGTGCAAGCGTAGAACGCCTGGATCTCTTTGGCACAGGCTCTCTCACTGAACTCATTTTGTTTCCAGCAAGCCAACATCACGGACATCTCTGTGATACACGTTGCCTCTGTGAATCATTGAAACAATTGGTAAGACTAATAGCTATAAAAGGTTTAATACAGAAATAGAAGAGACTCTTTATTTTAGCTGCTGAAATGTAGGTGATAGGCTGCCAGGCATAAGCTAGTCTCAGCTTGAGAACTGAAACTAAAAACATAATAAATCAGAAGGTAGCATCAAGTTCGAATTTCGAAAGTTTGATTACAGACGTAATGGAAGACCGCCAGAGATAAGAAGAAAAAGAACTTGGATTTAGAGAGATTTCAGGAATTCCCAAAACACAGAAACATAGAATATCAAACTATGTCACTGAGCTATTCAATATGATTGTGGCTAATCACTGAACTCAGTACCGTCATCCTGCCCTCTTCCAATATCCCCAAACACTTTAGCAACAAGAGCTATATCTACCTCCTCTTGAAAACACATGAATTCACTTTTTGTGGGAGTGAATTCCACTGGCTTACAGTGCACATAATCGAATGCACATGAACTCCTACAGTGGGATAACAATTCCTTGAAGTTTATTCCTTTAATATTTAGTCTGTGACTAAAGAGGGGAGAGCAGCACCCACCACTGAGACAGAGTTGGGGGCGAAGAAAAGTATAAAAGGCTGCTCAGGGTGCCAGGTGAAAAGGGAAATAGGTTAGCACGGATTGGCTGAACCAAATGGCTTGTCACTAATGCTTCCCCACCCCCTCCGTCCTCCCACTCCCCAGCACTCCATCCCCTTCCCCCTCCCACCCCTCCCCCCCATCTCCCCTTCCCACCACCCCCTCCCCCCCACCTCCCCTTCCTCTCCCACCACCCCTTCCCCCCCACCCCTCCCCCTTCCTCCTCACCCCTCCCCCTTCCCCCCCACCTCCCCTTGCCCCTTCCTCTCCCACCTCCCCTCCCCTTGCCCCTTCCTCTCCCCCCACCTCCCCTTCCCCTCCCCCCACCTCCCCCTTCCCCCCACTTCCCCCCTCCCCCCCACTTCCCCCCCCCCCCCACTTCCCCCCTCCCCCCTTCCCCTTCCCCTCCCCCCACTTCCCCATCCCCCTCCCCTCCCCCCACTTCCCCCTCCCCCTCCCCCTCCCCTTCCCCCGCTTCCCCTTCCCCCTCCCCCCACTTACCCTTCCCCTTCCCCCTCCCCCCCGCTTCCCCTTCCCCCTCCCCCCTCCCTCCCCCCCCACCCCTTCCCTCCCCCCCCCACCCACCCCCACACCCCCCCCCACCCCCACACCCCCCCCCCACCCACCCCCACACCCCCCCCCCCCCCCCCACCCCCACACCCCCCCCCCCACCCACCCACCCCCACACCCCCCCCCCCACCCACCCCCACACCCCCCCCCACACCCACCCCACCCACCCACCCCACCCCACCCCCCCCACCCCACCCACCCCCTCCCCTCCCCCCCCACCCCCCCACCCACCCCACCCCCCCCCTCCCCCCCCCACCCCCCCTCCCCCCCCCCTCCCCTCCCCCCCCACCCCCCCTCCCCCCCCCCCCCCTCCCCCCCCCACACCCCCCTCCCCCCCACTTCCCCTCCCCTCCCCCCCCCCACTTCCCCCCCCCTCCCCCCCACTTCCCCTTCCCCTCCCCCCCACTTCCCCTTCCCCCCCCCCCCCCACTTCCCCTTCCCCCCTCCCCCCCCCACTTCCCCTTCCCCCCTCCCCCCCCACTTCCCCCTCCCCTCCCCCCTACTTCCCCCTCCCCCCTACTTCCCCTCTCCCCACCACCGACCTCCCAGCCGCATTTTCCTGTTCGCCACCCTGTCGGCCAGCACCAGGGCCTTGTTGGGTTTGAGCACCGGCCTGCCGTGCTGCCTGCTGACCAGGCGGGACACCTTGGCCTGGAGAGCGGACCCGGACAGCGCCATCACCGCCACTGGCCTCCGGGGCACCACTGCGCCTGCGCCACCCTGCCCCGCTACCGTAAAGGAGCAGCACCAGCGGGGACGCTGACCTGCTGCCGTCAAGCAAGAGCGCCGGCCGTAAACTCTACAGTCGTAAAGACCCAGCTGCAACAAACTCCAAGCTGTCAAGATGTGTTTTGTACATATGATTTTTGTGGAGTCTTATTTAAAAAAAGCTACATCTTTAGTGAAAATAATACACACCCCTTCATCATCAATGCAAAATGAGCTCTATGTTTTAAAATATAACTAATGGAATAAAGTGGTTAGCACTACTGTCTCATAGCACTGGGTGCCTGGGTTCAATTCCCACCTCGGGCGACTGTCTGTGTGGAGTTTGCATATTCTCCCCATGTCTGCGTGGGTTTCCTCCGGGTCCTCTGGTTTCCTCTCACAGTCCAAAGATGTGCAGATCAGGTGAATTGGCCATGCTAAATTGCCCATCGTGTTAGGTGCATTCATCAGGGGGAAGTAGGTCTGGGTGGGTTACTGTTCAGGTGGTCGGTGTGGGCTTGTTGTGTCAAAATGTCTGTTTGCACACTGTAGGGAATCAAATCAAACTAGCCATTTGGATACAGAACTGGGTCAAAGGTAGAAGATAGAGGGTGGTGGTGGTGGAGGGTTGCTTTTCAGACTGGAGGCCTGGGACCAGTGGAGTGCCACATGGATCAGTGCTGGGTCCATTGCTTTTCATCATTTATATAAGTGATTTGGATATGAACATAGGAGGTATAGTTAGGAACTTTGCAGATGACACCAAAATTGGAGATGTAGTGGACAGCAAAGAAGGTTGTTTCAGAGTCCAATGGGATCTTGATCAGATGAGCCAATGGGCTGAGGAGTGGCAGATGAAGTTTAATTTACTTAAATGTGAGGTGCTGTATTTTGGAAAGGCAAATCAGAGCAAAGATGTGCAGGTTAGATGAATTGGCCATGCTAAATTGCTCATAGTGTTCAGTGATGTGTCGATTAGGTGTATTAGGGGTAAATGTAGAGTAGTAGGAGAATGGGAATGGGAATGGGAATGGGTCTGGGTGGGTTACTCTTTGGAGGGGCAGTGTGGAGTTGTTGAGCCAAAAGATCTGCTTCCGCAATGTAGGGATTCTATGATTCGATGAGAGCAGGACTTAGATACTTAATGATAATCCTGGGGAGTGTTGCTGAACAAAGAGACCTCGGAGTGCAGGTTCATAATTCATTGAAAATTGAGTTGTTGGTAGATAGGATAGTGAGGAAGGTGTTTGGTATGCTTTCCTTTATTGGTCAGAGTATTGAGTACAGGAGTTGGGAGGTCATGTTGCAGCTGTACAGGACATTGATTAGGCCACTGTTAGAATATTGCATGCAATTCTGGTCTCCTTCCTATCAGAAAGATGTGGTGAAACTTGAAAGGGTTCAGGAAAGATATACAAGGATGTTGCCAGTGATGGAGGGGTTGAACCAAAGGGAGAGGCTGAATAGTCTGGGAATGTTTTCCCTGGAGCATCGGAGGCTGAGGGTTGACCTTATAGTGGTGTATAAAATCATGAGGGGCATGGATAGGATGAACAGACAAGGTATTTTTTATGGAGTGGGGGAGTCCAAAACTAGAGGGCATAGGTTTAAGGTGACAGAGGTAAAATTTAAAAGGGACAACATTTTCACACAGAGGGGTTTGCGTGTATGGAATGTGGTCCCAGAGGAGTTGGTGGAGGTTGGTACAATGACAACATTTAAAAGACATCTGGATGGGTATATGAATAGGAAGGGTTTAGAAGATATTGGCCAGATGCTGGCACATGGGACTAGATTAGGTTAGGATAATTGGTTGGCATGGACGGGTTGGACAAAAGGCTCAGTTTCTATGTTGTACATTTCTATGACTCTATAAAGAACTGTGGATGCTAGAAATCTGAAACCATAACAAAATTACTGGAGAAACTCAGCAGATCTGGCAGCATCTATGGAAAGAAAGCAGAATTAATATTTCATGACCAGCAACCCTCCACAATGCTTTACATTTGTTCCCTTATGATTTAATTTAATTTCGGCACTACAAATTACTTAAAAAGTAATCGAAGTATGTTGCAAAATCCAGAGCTCTGAAAGGCACTATATAATTGCAAGTCTTGCAAACAGCATGGCATTAGTGCTTGGTTCAAGTGAGATAATCTGATAATTTGTGACTTATTTCTGCAAATACATAGGGTGGAATTTTCCCTTCTCTGATGCCTCTTGTAGATGGCACTGTGCATCGGACATGGAGGGGGTGAAGGTTGGAATTAGTGGATATGGTGACAGTCAGTCAGATTGCTCTGACATGGATGGTGTCCAGGAGTGTTGTTGGAGCTGCACTCATCCAGGCCAGTGGGGATTATTCCATTACACTCCTGACTTGGGCCTTGGAGGTTGTGGACAGGCTTTGGGGGATCAGGAAGTGAGTACTCGCTGCAGGATTAGATTACTTACAGTGTGGAAACAGGCCCTTTGGCCCAACAAGTCCACACCGACCCGCCGAAGCGCAACCCACCCATACTCCTACATTTACCCCTTACCTAACACTACGGGCAATTTAGCATGGCCAATTCACCTGACCAGCACATCTTTGGACTGTGGGAGGAAACCGGAGCACCCGGAGGAAACCCACGCAGACACGGGGAGAACGTGCAAACTCCACACAGTCAGTCGCCTGAGTCAGGAATTGAACCCAGGTCTCTGGCGCTGTGAGGCAGCAGTACTAACCACTGTGCCACCATGCCGCCCACAGATTCTGACCCTGTGAGCAGGTCTTGTTACTACCATATGAGCAGGAGGAAATATAATTGCTACAGAATTCTGGGTTTTCCTCAAGGATCTCAGGAACTCCAAATGGAACTGCTGATGTCTCAGTGACACCCATTCATTAGACTGCATACATCATAGAGTCAAAGAGCCATACAGCATGGAAACAGACCCTTTGGTCCAACCAGTCCACACCGACCATAATCCCAAACTAAACAAGTCCCACTTGCTTGTTCCGAGCCTATATCCCTCCAAACCTTTCCTATTCATGTCCAAATCCAAATGCCTTTTAAGCATTGTAACTGTACCTGCCTCTTGTCACTTCCTCTGGCAGTTCATTCCACGCACGAACCACCCTCTGTTTAAAAAGTTTGCCTCTCATGTCTTTTTTAAATCTCTCTCCTGTCACCTTCAAAATATGGCCTGAGTCTTGAAACCCCCCTCCATCCTAGGGAAAAGACAACGACCATTAACTCTATCTATATCTCTCACTAATGGCTGGTCCAGTTCAGTTTCTGGTCAATGCTAACCTCAAGGATATTGAGAATGGGAGATTCACAAACTCTTAGCATTCGCCTGTACCTGTGTTTTGGTATTTGCCACTGTTTACCAATTATTTACTTATCTATGCTACTTAACTCTGTGATCTGCCCTGTGTTGCTCACAAGGCAAAACTGTGCTTCGGTACACATGACAATAAATTCAATAAATAAATAAATACTTTGAATAAATAAATAAAACCACCTTTCGCTTATTACACTGACTGGATAAATGTGGATGATACCCCAGACGTGTACGGAGCTAAAATTTAATTTGTATTCTGACATGTTCCAACTTCTGTTAATTATTAACAGTTCCACTTAGAGTACGATCTGGAGATACAGTAATGCAAAACGGCACAAATGAACTGCTTCTTGGCTTCTGTGTTTGTATTCAATTATAACTATGACAGCCAAGGGACAAGCTAATTTTCTCCATCATAATTCCAGGCTGAGCTGATGTGTGCCTTCTATGTTACGTTATAGCTCATGCTTGCAGATGACAATTAACACTTTGTTTTCTCATGTCGAAGGCACCACAGCTACTCAGCTCGTTGTTTTGAAACACAGCTGGATGAATTTCGAGCTCCGCAAAAAAACAACACTGCCGCAACCAGAATGGGGAAAAGATGTAGACCATTTGGCCCCTCCAGCCTTTGATAAAATGTGACACTGCTGCCTCACAGCGCTGGGGACATGGGTTCGATTCCAATCTCAGGCAACTGTCTGTGTGGAGTTTGCACATTCTCCCCGTCTCTGCTCCCTGGTTTCCTCCGGGAGATCTGGTTTCCTCCCACAGTCCAAAGATGTGCAGGTTAGGTGACTAGGCCATGCTAAATTGCCCATAGTGTTCAGGGATGTGCAGGTTAGGTGACTAGGCCATGCTAAATTGCCCATAGTGTTCAGGGATGTGCAGATTAGGTGACTAGGCCATGCTAAATTGCCCATAGTGTTCAGGGATGTGCAGGTTAGGCGCATTAGTCAGCGTAAATATAGCGGAATAGGATAGGGGAATGGATTTGGGTGGGTTACTCTCAGTGTAGACTTGTTGGGCCAAAAGGCCTGTTTCCAACTGTAGGGTTTCTATGAAGGCCATGACTCGAATGCTCTGATTGCGATCTCAATGTTACTTTCCTGTCAGTCTCTATGTCTCAAAATAGGCGACATTTCGAGTCCGATGCAACTCTTCCAAAGAAAAGTCTGCTCACTATTTTGTAATGTAAACGCTGCAGTGATATTTACTTTCTCTTGTATTAGTGAGTTCAGTCAACCAGCGGCTTAAATGGACCGGATAGTCTAGCATTGGAGAATGTTGGATTAACCACACTGAGGTTGTGGGAGTTCATACATCTCACAATAGCAGGTTGTGAGACTGAATTCAATAAATCTCACCACATGCAGCTGGTAAAAGGAAAATACCTACATCACTGCTTTTAGACCCTCTTTCTGCTTCCTCCCAAGTCATTACTGCTTTTCCCTTCCCTCCTAATCAGCACTCACAATAAGATTAGATTACTTACAGTGTGGAAACAGGCCCTTCGGCCCAACAAGTCCACACCGACCCGCCACCCACCCATACCCCTACACCTAACACTAGGGGCAATTTAGCATGGCCAATTCACCTGGCCTGCACATCTTTGGACTTTGGGAGGAAACCCATGCAGAGAACATCAACCTCCACACAGTCAGTTGCCTGAGGCGGGAAATGAACCCGGGTCTCTGGTGCTGTGAGGCAGCAGTGCTAACCACTGTGCCACCGTGCCGCCCACGCTTAAGTTAGGCTTAAGCTATTGGGATAAGTTTTATTATTAAGATTTACTTAAGGTTTATCATATAATTAATGGATTTGATAGAGTGAAAACAGAGAGAGATGCTATTTCCTCTGATAGCAGATCTCACAACATTGGCACATTACTGTGTATTGGCTGGTTTGTTGTTTTTTTTAATGTTTGATTGGACTCAGGGTAATGCAGTGATTATATTGGTTTCTGAGGTTTATTGACAAGATATCCCTGTAATCATAGAATCCTTATAGTGTGGAAGCAGACCATTCAGCCCATCGAATCCACACCAACCCTCCGACAGCACCCCACCCAGACCCTCTCCCCTACCCTATCCCTGTAATTCCCAGAGCTAATCCACCTAGCCCGTACATTCATAGACACTACAGCTTAATTTACCATTGCCAATCCACCTAACCTGCACATCTTTGGAGTGTGGGAGGAAACCAGAGCACCCATAAGAAACCCACGCAGACACAGGGAGAACATGCAAACTCCACACAGTCAGTCGCCTGAAATTGAACCTGAGTCCCTGGTGCTGTAAGGCAGCAGTGCTAACCACTGAACTAATGTGCTGCCCCAAAATATATCCACTGTGCTTAATTCAGCTCAGCTTTTGGCAACTTTTCTGTTTCTTTTGCGCAGAGTCAACTCCCAGGTGTAATCAAACAAGCACAGTGAGCATAGATCAGTGACCAGACTAACATAATCAAACTAACTGACATAAAAAAATTAACGGGTACCCAATGAACACAGTCTGCTGATTTCTGAGCAACAAACCCAACCAAGCAGACAAAACCATATCCAGAAACCCTAGCCACTCTCCCCTACATCATAGACATCTTGGAAATGACTGCTAGACTACTCAGACCCCTTGGCATCATGGTAGCCTACAAACCCACTAAAACAGCAGCTAATGTACTTGAAAGACACGACACAGACAACAAGCAAAGCTGATGTCACTTACACAATATCATGCAAGAACTGTAACAAACACTATATTGGATAAGCAGGCAGAAAACTAGCTACCAGGATACATGAACACCAACTGGCCACAAAACGATATGACCTCCTCTTACTAGTATCCTTACATATGGATGAAGAAGGACACCATTTTGACTGGGACAACACATCCATCCTAGGACAAGCCAGATACATGCATAAGAATTCCTAGAAGAATGACATTCCAACCAGAACTCTATCAACAATCACATTGACTCGGATCCCATTTACCACCCCCTGAGAAAAAGCGCAGGAAATTATATCACCATAGGAAATTATGTCACCACAGGAAATGACATTACCAACCCTAGTAAACTCAAACATATAAATAGAAAGTGGACTACACCACCAGTGCTTCATTCGGAGGGTTTCTGATGATGGTGTTGAAACATCTAGAAATGAATCTTCCAGCTCAGTGAGCAAACATACATCCAGAACCTCAACCTGAACTACAAATCTTCTCCAAACTCATTAACACAATCAAATGCAGAACAATTAGACCATTGATCACTATAGGTAACACTATAACGTTAGGTCTAGGCTGTTCATAGGTGATGTTGAGAAGCATTTCTTCAAACATTGGGCTGTTAAATCTAGAACTTTCTCCATCAACAAACCATTGGCGCTAGTTTGGGATCACCAATAGAAAAGTTCAAAACTGAGATTGATGGATTTTTGTTGAACAAATGTATTAAAGCAACAGCATTTAGGCAGGTAGATGGTGTTAACAGAACAGATCAGCCGCACTGTAATAAATTGGAAAACCAACTTAGACGACTTCCCTCTTATTTCCATGTTCCACTGCAGAAGTATTAATTTTAAAAGGTATTCCTAATCTTTATCTAGGCTGGATGGAACCATTGCATTATCCCTCTGCCACACCATTCTGCAACGTTAAAAAATGCTTTTATTTATAGGCATCTGATCTTTAGAACGACTCAGATTAATACAATTAGTGTGTGACTCAGACAGCACTCAGGATAACTGATGAGCATGTCAGGCAGGAGTTAACATTACCTCAGTGTTTGGCAACAGGCCTTTTAGGAGATATTAAAGAATCAATACCTTGGAACTTTTGATTGTGGGAAAGATTAGTCATGGCTATTGCATAGCTCAGTTTTACTTGCTGCTGCACTGTATTGATGGAGAGTGTTAATCTTTATTATATGGAAGAGCAGGCCATTCAGCCCTCCGAGCTTTTCTGACATGCAAAATGCTCATGGCGGATCTGACATTTCATTAGGTTGACATTCCTGACTGCCCTCCCCTTGAGTCACATGGTAATGAAACCTCTGATGAACTCAGCCCTTAATAAATTCCACATCCCACCTTCCACTGGTGTCTGGAGAAAAGAGTTTCAAATGTGAGTGACCCTCTGAAAGAAGAAAGTCCTCTGCATCACCATCTTAAAAGGAAACCTGTCATTCTGAAATGGTGACCTGTAGGTCTGTACTCCCACCTCAGGAGGTACAATCTCTCAGTACCCATCGTATTAAGCCCCCCTGAGAATATAAGACCGTCTCTTCGTGTTCAGAGCTCCAATAAGCACAAACCAAACTGTGCTGGTGAAAGAAAGAATGTGTCGTCATATTGTACCTCTTTGACCTCACAGATGTTTCAGTCTGAGTTACAGCCAATTAAGCCTTCGGAGATGTAGAGCACTGTTACTTGATGTAGCAAGTTGACAATTTAACACCTCCATCTATCTGGTACTATTGCATGACCATTAGCCTCATTGCGACACCTGGTGTGCTAGCTTAGA
Source organism: Hemiscyllium ocellatum (assembly GCF_020745735.1). Classification (NCBI taxonomy): domain Eukaryota; kingdom Metazoa; phylum Chordata; class Chondrichthyes; order Orectolobiformes; family Hemiscylliidae; genus Hemiscyllium; species Hemiscyllium ocellatum. The sequence continues at coordinate 27,573,512 of NC_083443.1, forward strand.
CCATGTGTTTGAAAGTCTGAAGTGTGAGCTGAATCCATAATGATCGAATCGTTTGGTGAGATTGCTACCCAAGGAGCCACACCGAAGTTAAGCGATTGGTCAGGCAGTCAGCACCATGGGTTTTCTCTTCATGGTGGTGTGTTCAAGTTCAGTTGAGGAGTCTGGGTTCTTCTGACAACATGCCCGTTTTCATGCATAATGCAGTAGCTCTGGAGAGTGATGGGTGAAAGAACGACCCTTTAGAGCCGAGATGAGGAGGAATTTCTTCAGCCAGAGAGTGGTGATTCTGTGGAACTATTGCCGTGAAGGCCAAGTCATTTAATGGAGATAGATGGGTTCTTGATTAGTTCCTCAAGGGCAGAAGGCAGGAGAATGGAATTGAGAAACATATCAGTCATGATTGAATAACGGCGCAAACTCAAAGGGCTGAATGATTGAATTCTGCTTAAGTATCTTGGGATAATATGGGGAGGGGGCATGGGGGTTCCAACCTTTATTCCATCACAAAGCTAACCAAGAATCTCCCCTGGTCTCAAAACCTGCCATTTTCCCTTCTTCTGCGAGTCAGGATGATACCTGCCTGGTGCTGGAAGAGCACAGCAGTTCAGGCAGCATCCAAACTGCTGTGCTCTTCCAGCACCACTGATCCAGAATCTGGTTTCCAGCATCTGCAGTCATTGTTTTTACCAGGATGATACCTGCCATAGAGTGTAGCCTGTGTCAAGGAGCTGAGACTGCTGTTGTTCAGGTGAGGAGGTAGTAGCAGTGCAGTGACCACACAGTTCTTGCTGGCCAGGAGCCTCTCCCACATTATAACAAACCGTAGGTATTTTGGTTTGATGCATAGAGAGATGAGCCACCCAGTTGGCAGTGAGGGGCATCCTTGGTCAGCAAGTCCTGGAGTGGGACTGCAATCCAAATCTGTCGCTTCAGGAGCTGCTGCTCTACCCACTGCACTACCTCCTCACCTCATCTATAGACCTGAGGCAACATCAATTGAAATAATTTGCCTGACTTGAGGTGACCATTGTTAATTTCTGGATGCCAGGATCACAATTAGCTCAAAATTTGATGTTTGGGATTTTGTTTTCAGATCAGTTTTTAGTTCCAGAAACTGAGCCGACAGAAACCCCCAGACTATTCTGGATGAAATATGATCCACTGACAGGAGGATCAGTGACCAGGGGACGTGGGCTGGAGATATCTGGCAAAAGAATTAGTGGGACAGTGAGGGGAATTGGTACCTGGAACGCACTGTCTGAAGGATTCAATAGAAGCAGATTGAAAAGTGCCTTTGAAATGTAGTCATTGCTGTAATGGAGGATACACAGCAACCAATGTATACATACATACCAGTAACAGCAAGGTCTGAACATGTCAGATCATCTGTTTTTGTAATGTTGATCTAGGGATAAATATCGACCAGAATACTGGGGATAATACCTCTCCTCTACAAAATAGTATCAAGAGAGCTTTCAAATCCACACAACAGGACTTTGGTTTAATATTTCCTCTAAAAGATGACACCTCCAACACTTCCTCATAGCATTACTCTAGTCTTACGTTCCCAAGAGTTGGATTTGAATGCTCATGCCTGGAGACAAAGACACGAGTGAGACACACTAATCAACAGCCAACTCCAACTTCAGATGGCACAGTGGCTTAGTGGTTAGCACTGCTGCCTCACAGCGCTTAGGGCCCTGGGTTCCACCTGAATTCCAGCTGTGATTGGCTATCTGTGCACATTGTCTCTGTGCCTGTGTGGGTTTCCTCAGGGTGCTCCAGTTTCCCCCACAGTCTGAAGATGTGCACAGTTGGTGGATTGGCCATTGCTAAATTGCCCCATTGTGTCCAAGGATGTGCAGGTTAGGCAGGTTAGCCATGGGAGGTGCAGGGTAACAGGGATTTGGTGCATCTGGGTGAGATGCTTTTTGGAGGGTCAGTGCAGATGCAATGGACAGATTTCATACTGTAGGAATTTTATGATTTTTATTTACGATTCAACATGTTTTCCTTTATTGGTCAGAGTATTGAGTACAGAGTTGGGAGGTCATGTTGTGGTTGTACAAGACATTGGTTAGGCCACTGTTGGAATATTGCGTGCAATTCTGGTCTCCTTCCCATCAGAAAGATGTTGTGAAACTTGAAAGGGGTCAGAAAAGATTTACAAGGATGTTGCCAGGATTGGAGGACTTGAGCTACAGGGAGAGGCTGAACAGGCTGGGGCTTTTTTCCCTGGAGCGTCAGAGGCTGTGGGGTGGCCTTATAGACGTTTATAAAATCATGAGAGGCATGGACAGGATAAAGAGATAAAGTCTTTTCCCTGGGATGGGGGAGTCCAGAACTAGAGGGCATGGAGAGGGGAAAGATATAAAAGAGACTTAAGGGGCAACCTTTTCACACAGAGGGTGGTACATGTATGGAATGAGCTGACAGAGGAAGTGGTGGAGGCTGGTACAATTGCAACATTTAAAAGGCATCTGGATGGGTATATGAATAGGAAGGGTTTGGAGGGATATGGGCTAGGTGCTGACAGGTGGGACTAGATTGGTTTGGGATATCTGGTCGGAACAGACAAGTTGGACCAAAGGGTCTGTTTCTGTGCTGTACATCTCTATGACTCTATGACTTAGAACAGCAGCTTTCAAAAGGGGATTGGATGCATATCTGAAAAAGAACATTTCACAAGCCTAGGCAGAGAAAGCAGGGCAGTCAAACTAATTGATCACCTTTTCTAGAAGCTGTTGGCCATGTTTGACACTGCATCATTAATTGATTCAATGAGAAATACAAGGGCAAGTAAATTGTGTATTGGCTTATATACAAAACATGGGGATGGTGGACTAAAAACAATTGTTCTTTCTAGAACAGGCACAATGGGCAGAATGATCTGATTCTGAACTGTATGTTTCTATGATTCCATTTGTATTTCAGGGACTTTGCTCATTTATCTTTGACTGACTTGATAGGACAACGTTTTGTATTTTGTCCTTTACTGTCTTGAAGCTGTTAGATGACGTCCAATGTCACTGGGAAACACGTTGTGATCTCTGTCATCTCAATGTGAGACGGCAACTTCATTTAATGAGAAGCTTTATATTTCACACACAAGAAGAGGGTTGGCAGATGTCACCTCATTCTGTGACATATTGAGCATCAAGACAGATTCATGTCCCGCAGTCTGTCACCCGATGTGTTGCTGCCAGGCTGAGTTAATCCAGCCAATGGGTCTGACTGATGATCTATAGTCTCATTATTAAGGCCACTGAAAGATGCCAATGAGCAGATTGACAGAGTTGAAGTGGGCATTTCCAGAAACCCATGGGGCAGATTTCTCTTCAACCCTCCCCTTGGCTTGGTGTCTCACCGTCAGTTGTCTCCTGAGTACTGTTCCATACTTCAGTACTAAATATGCAGCTCAAAAAATCATTCTCAAAACATTTGGGAGACTCCTTTTTGAACTGCTCCAGTCTCTGATGTATAAGTTCAAAATAATCAAATGATGATTGATATGAAACAACAAGATACGCTTGGCCAATAACGTTACAGTGTTGATTAGTTTTAAATTTGGCGCGGTGCTTCATCACAACTGTGCAGACTATCTACTCAACACAATGCAGAAAACCATCAAAGTTTTCATAACAGTAACTCCTAGATCGGTGATCTCTATCACCCAGAATTACAAAGACAGTGGATGTGTGGGAATACTGTCACCTCCCAGTTTCCCTCTAAATCACAAGTCATTCTGACTTTGAGTGTAGGAGTGGGGATGTCATGTTGTGGCCGTACAGGATTTTGGTTAGACCACTTTTAGAATGCTGTGTTCAATTCTGGTCCCCATCGCTATAGGGCAAAGGGCTCAGAAAAGATTTAGAATCCCTACAGTGTGGATACGGGCCCTTTGACCCAAGTAGTCCACACCAACCCATTCCCCTACATTTAACCTCTGACTAATGTACGCTATGGGCAATTGAGCATGGCCAATTCTCCTGATCTTGCACATCTTTTGTGATGTGGGAGGAAACCAGAGCACCCGAAGGAAACCCACGCAGACACGAAGGTGAACTGCAAACGTCACACAGACAGTGGTCCGAGGTGGGAATCGAACCTGGATCCCTGGCGCTGTGAGGCAGCAAGGCTAACCACTGAGCCACCATGCCACCCCATTACAATCATGTTGCCAGGGTTGGAATGCTTGAAGTGTCAGGAGAGACTGAATAGGCTGTGGCTCTTTTCCCTGGAGCATCCGAGGTTGAGGGGTTTATAGAGGTTTATAAGATCATGAGGGGCATGGATAGGTGAATAGTCAAGGCCTTTTCCCCAGGGTAGGGGAGTCCAAAACTAGAGGGCATAGGTTTAAGGCAAGAGGGGAAAGATTTAAAAGGGACCTAAGGGGTAATGTTTTCACACAGAGGATGGTGCCTGTGTGGAATGAACTTACAAAGGAAGTGGAGGCTAGTACAATAACAAGCCATCTGGATGGGTATATGAATAGGAAGGGTTTAGAAGGATATCGACCACATGTTGACAAATGGGACTTGATTAATTTAGGATATCCGATCGGCATGGACGAGTTGGACCAAAGGGTCTGTTTCCGTGTTGTACAACTCTGTGAATCTATGACTTGGATGCCATTCCATCATCATCACTGGGTCAAACCCCATACCCAGTCCACATTGTCACTGTCTCCATCATCACTAGGTCAAACCCTATACCCAGTCCACATTGTCACCGTCTCCACCATCACTGGGTCAAATCCTATACCCAGTCCACATTGTCACTGTCTCCATCATCACTGGGTCAAACCCCATACCCAGTCCACATTGTTACTGTCTTCATCATCTCTGGGTCAAACCCTATACCCAGTCCACATTGTCACCGTCTCCACCATCACTGGGTCAAACCCTATACCCAGTCCACATTGTTACTGTCTCCACCATCACTGGGTCAAACCCCATACCCAGTCCACATTGTTACTGTCTCCACCATCACTGGGTCAAACCCTATACCCAGTCCACATTGTCACCGTCTCCACCATCACTGGGTCAAACCCTATACCCAGTCCACATTGTCACCGTCTCCACCATCACTGGTTCCAACCCTATACCCAGTCCACATTGTTACTGTCTCCATCATCACTGGGTCAAACCCATACCCAGTCCACATTGTTACTGTCTCCACCATCACTGGGTCAAACTCCATACCCAGTCCATATTGTCACTGTCTCCATCATCACTGGGTCAAACCCTATACCCAGTCCACATTGTCACTGTCTCCATCATCACTGGGTCAAACCCCATACCCAGTCCACATTGTTACTGTCTTCATCATCTCTGGGTCAAACCCTATACCCAGTCCACATTGTCACCGTCTCCACCATCACTGGGTCAAACCCTATACCCAGGGTAAAAAATGAGGTCTGCAGATGCTGGAGATCACAGTTGAAAATGTGTTGCTGGTTAAAGCACAGCAGGTTAGGCAGCATCCAAGGAATAGGAAATTCGACGTTTCGGGCATAAGCTCTTCATCAGGAATGAGGAGAGTGTGCCAAGCAGGCTAAGATAAAAGGTAGGGAAGAGGCTATAACTCCTTTAGTTTGGAGAAAGTGGGAGGATTGAAAAGAGAAGTTATTCAGGGTGAGGACCAGTTCAGTCAGTCGAAGGAGGGTGCCAGTGGAAGGGTACTGTTTGGTGCGGCAGGAAAGGAAGAAGCGGAGGGGGATGGAGGTGTACAGGGACTGGATGTCCATCGTGAAAATAAGGCGTTGGGGACTGGGGAAGCGAAAGTCCTGGAGGAGGTGGAGGGCGTGGGTGGTGTCCCGAACGTAGGTGGGGAGTTCTTGGACTAAAGGGGACAGAACCGTGTCAAGTTATGCGGAGATGAGTTCGGTGGGGCAGGAGCAGGCTGAGGCAATGGGTCGGCCGGGGCAATCAGGTTTGTGGATTTTGGCCAGGAGGTAGAAACGGGCGGTGCGGGATTGTGGGACTATGAGGTTGGAGGCGGTGGATGGGAGATCCCCTGAGGTGATGAGGTTATGGATGGTCTGGGAGATGATGGTTTGGTGGTGGGAGGTGGGGTCGTGGTCGAGGGGGCGATAAGAGGAGGTGTCCGCGAGCTGGCGTTTGGCCTCAGCGGTATAAAGGTCGGTGCGCCAAACTACTACCGGTTTGATGGTGAGGTTGGGATTGGAGCGGAGGAAGTGGAGGGCTGCACGTTCTGAGGGTGAGAGGTTGGAGTGGGTGAGAGGGGGTGGACAGGTTGAGTCGGTTAATGTCGCGGCAGCAGTTGGCTATAAATAGATCGAGGGCGGGTAAGAGGCCAGCACGGGGTGTCCAGGTGGATGGGGTGCGTTGGAGGCGGGAGAAGGGGTCGTCAGAGGGTGGGCGGGAGTCTTGGTTGTGAAAGGAGGCACGGAGGTGAAGGCAGCGGAAGAATTGTTCAATATCTCGCCGCGTGTTGAACTCATTGATTCGAGGGCGTAGGGGAATGAAGGTGAGGCCTCTGCTGAGGACTGATCTTTCATCCCCAGACAGGGGGAGGTCTGGAGGGATGGTGAAGATCCGGCATGGCTGGGAGCTAGGACCTGGTGTGGGACTGGAGCTGGGGGTGGGGGCGGGGTTAGGGGCGGGGACAGACGTGGTGACGTGGCTTGGTGTGGGGGCGGGGTCAAGCATGGGGGCGGGGTCATGCGTCGTGACGGAAACCCTATACTCAGTCCACACTGTTACTGTCTCCATCATCACTGGGTCAAACCCCACACCCAGTCCATATTGTCACCATCTCCATCATCACTGGGTCAAACCCCATACCCAGACCACATTGTTACTGTCTCCACCATCACTGGGTCAAACTCTATACACAGTCCACATTGTTACTGTCTCCACCATCACTGGGTCAAACTCCATACACAGTCCACATTGTTACTGTCTCCACCATCACTGGGTCAAACCCCGTACCCAGTCCACATTGTTACTGTCTCCACCATCACAGGGTCAAACCCCATACCCAGTCCACATTGTTACTGTCTCCACCATCACTGGGTCAAACCCCATACCCAGTCCACATTGTCACAGTCTCCACCATCACTGGGTCAAACTCCATACACAGTCCACATTGTCACCGTCTCCACCATCACTGGGTCAAACCCCGTACCCAGTCCACATTGTCACTGTCTCCATAACTGGGTCAAACCCCATACCCAGTCCACATTGTTACTGTCTCCATCATCACTGGGTCAAACTCCATACACAGTCCACATTGTCACCTTCTCCATCATCACTGGGTCAAACCCCATACCTAGTCCACATTGTCACCGTCTCCATCATCACTGGGTCAAACCCCATACCCAGACCACATTGTTACTGTCTCCACCATCACAGGGTCAAACCCTATACCCAGTCCACATTGTTACTGTCTCCACCATCACTGGGTCAAACCCCATACCCAGTCCACATTGTTACTGTCTCCACCATCACTGGGTCAAACCCTATACCCAGTCCACATTGTCACCGTCTCCACCATCACTGGGTCAAACCCCATACCCAGTCCACATTGTCACTGTCTCCATCACTGGGTCAAACCCCATACCCAATCCACATTGTCACCGTCTCCATCATCACTGGTTCCAACCCCATACCCAGTCCACATTGTCACCGTCTCCACCATCACTGGGTCAAACCCCATACCCAGTCCACATTGTCACTGTCTCCATCAGTGGGTCAAACCCCATACCCAGTCCACATTGTCACCGTCTCCACCATCACTGGGTCAAACCCCATACCCAGACCACATTGTTACTGTCTCCATCATCACTGGGTCAAACCCCATACCCAGTCCACATTGTCACTGTCTCCATCATCTCTGGGTCAAACTCCATACACAGTCCACATTGTTACTGTCTCCATCATCACTGGGTCAAACCCCATACCCAGTCCACATTGTCACCGTCTCCACCATCACTGGGTCAAACCCTATACCCAGTCCACATTGTTACTGTCTCCACCATCACTGGGTCAAACCCCATACCCAGTCCACATTGTTACTGTCTCCACCATCACTGGGTCAAACCCTATACCCAGTCCACATTGTCACCGTCTCCACCATCACTGGGTCAAACCCTATACCCAGTCCACATTGTCACCGTCTCCACCATCACTGGTTCCAACCCTATACCCAGTCCACATTGTTACTGTCTCCATCATCACTGGGTCAAACCCATACCCAGTCCACATTGTTACTGTCTCCACCATCACTGGGTCAAACTCCATACCCAGTCCATATTGTCACTGTCTCCATCATCACTGGGTCAAACCCTATACCCAGTCCACATTGTCACTGTCTCCATCATCACTGGGTCAAACCCCATACCCAGTCCACATTGTTACTGTCTTCATCATCTCTGGGTCAAACCCTATACCCAGTCCACATTGTCACCGTCTCCACCATCACTGGGTCAAACCCTATACCCAGGGTAAAAAATGAGGTCTGCAGATGCTGGAGATCACAGTTGAAAATGTGTTGCTGGTTAAAGCACAGCAGGTTAGGCAGCATCCAAGGAATAGGAAATTCGACGTTTCGGGCATAAGCTCTTCATCAGGAATGAGGAGAGTGTGCCAAGCAGGCTAAGATAAAAGGTAGGGAAGAGGCTATAACTCCTTTAGTTTGGAGAAAGTGGGAGGATTGAAAAGAGAAGTTATTCAGGGTGAGGACCAGTTCAGTCAGTCGAAGGAGGGTGCCAGTGGAAGGGTACTGTTTGGTGCGGCAGGAAAGGAAGAAGCGGAGGGGGATGGAGGTGTACAGGGACTGGATGTCCATCGTGAAAATAAGGCGTTGGGGACTGGGGAAGCGAAAGTCCTGGAGGAGGTGGAGGGCGTGGGTGGTGTCCCGAACGTAGGTGGGGAGTTCTTGGACTAAAGGGGACAGAACCGTGTCAAGTTATGCGGAGATGAGTTCGGTGGGGCAGGAGCAGGCTGAGGCAATGGGTCGGCCGGGGCAATCAGGTTTGTGGATTTTGGCCAGGAGGTAGAAACGGGCGGTGCGGGATTGTGGGACTATGAGGTTGGAGGCGGTGGATGGGAGATCCCCTGAGGTGATGAGGTTATGGATGGTCTGGGAGATGATGGTTTGGTGGTGGGAGGTGGGGTCGTGGTCGAGGGGGCGATAAGAGGAGGTGTCCGCGAGCTGGCGTTTGGCCTCAGCGGTATAAAGGTCGGTGCGCCAAACTACTACCGGTTTGATGGTGAGGTTGGGATTGGAGCGGAGGAAGTGGAGGGCTGCACGTTCTGAGGGTGAGAGGTTGGAGTGGGTGAGAGGGGGTGGACAGGTTGAGTCGGTTAATGTCGCGGCAGCAGTTGGCTATAAATAGATCGAGGGCGGGTAAGAGGCCAGCACGGGGTGTCCAGGTGGATGGGGTGCGTTGGAGGCGGGAGAAGGGGTCGTCAGAGGGTGGGCGGGAGTCTTGGTTGTGAAAGGAGGCACGGAGGTGAAGGCAGCGGAAGAATTGTTCAATATCTCGCCGCGTGTTGAACTCATTGATTCGAGGGCGTAGGGGAATGAAGGTGAGGCCTCTGCTGAGGACTGATCTTTCATCCCCAGACAGGGGGAGGTCTGGAGGGATGGTGAAGATCCGGCATGGCTGGGAGCTAGGACCTGGTGTGGGACTGGAGCTGGGGGTGGGGGCGGGGTTAGGGGCGGGGACAGACGTGGTGACGTGGCTTGGTGTGGGGGCGGGGTCAAGCATGGGGGCGGGGTCATGCGTCGTGACGGAAACCCTATACTCAGTCCACACTGTTACTGTCTCCATCATCACTGGGTCAAACCCCACACCCAGTCCATATTGTCACCATCTCCATCATCACTGGGTCAAACCCCATACCCAGACCACATTGTTACTGTCTCCACCATCACTGGGTCAAACTCTATACACAGTCCACATTGTTACTGTCTCCACCATCACTGGGTCAAACTCCATACACAGTCCACATTGTTACTGTCTCCACCATCACTGGGTCAAACCCCGTACCCAGTCCACATTGTTACTGTCTCCACCATCACAGGGTCAAACCCCATACCCAGTCCACATTGTTACTGTCTCCACCATCACTGGGTCAAACCCCATACCCAGTCCACATTGTCACAGTCTCCACCATCACTGGGTCAAACTCCATACACAGTCCACATTGTCACCGTCTCCACCATCACTGGGTCAAACCCCGTACCCAGTCCACATTGTCACTGTCTCCATAACTGGGTCAAACCCCATACCCAGTCCACATTGTTACTGTCTCCATCATCACTGGGTCAAACTCCATACACAGTCCACATTGTCACCTTCTCCATCATCACTGGGTCAAACCCCATACCTAGTCCACATTGTCACCGTCTCCATCATCACTGGGTCAAACCCCATACCCAGACCACATTGTTACTGTCTCCACCATCACAGGGTCAAACCCTATACCCAGTCCACATTGTTACTGTCTCCACCATCACTGGGTCAAACCCCATACCCAGTCCACATTGTTACTGTCTCCACCATCACTGGGTCAAACCCTATACCCAGTCCACATTGTCACCGTCTCCACCATCACTGGGTCAAACCCCATACCCAGTCCACATTGTCACTGTCTCCATCACTGGGTCAAACCCCATACCCAATCCACATTGTCACCGTCTCCATCATCACTGGTTCCAACCCCATACCCAGTCCACATTGTCACCGTCTCCACCATCACTGGGTCAAACCCCATACCCAGTCCACATTGTCACTGTCTCCATCAGTGGGTCAAACCCCATACCCAGTCCACATTGTCACCGTCTCCACCATCACTGGGTCAAACCCCATACCCAGACCACATTGTTACTGTCTCCATCATCACTGGGTCAAACCCCATACCCAGTCCACATTGTCACTGTCTCCATCATCTCTGGGTCAAACTCCATACACAGTCCACATTGTTACTGTCTCCATCATCACTGGGTCAAACCCCATACCCAGTCCACATTGTCACCGTCTCCACCATCACTGGGTCAAACCCTATACCCAGTCCGCATTGTCACCGTCTCCATCATCACTGGGTCAAACCCCATACCCAGACCACATTGTCACAGTCTCCACCATGACTGGGTCAAACCCTATACCCAGTCCGCATTGTCACCGTCTCCATCATCACTGGGTCAAACCCCATACACAGTCCACATTGTTACTGTCTCCACCATCACTGGGTCAAACCCCATACACAGTCCACATTGTCACCGTCTCCACCATCACTGGGTCAAACCCCATACCCAGTCCACATTGTCACCGTCTCCACCATCACTGGGTCAAACTCCATACACAGTCCACATTGTTACTGTCTCCACCATCACTGGGTCAAACCCCGTACCCAGTCCACATTGTTACTGTCTCCATCATCACTGGGTCAAACCCTATACCCAGTCCACATTGTCACTGTCTCCATAACTGGGTCAAACCCCATACCCAGTCCACATTGTCACCGTCTCCATCACTGGGTCAAACCCCATACCCAGTCCACATTGTCACCGTCGCCATCATCACTGGGTCAAACCCCATACCTAGTCCACATTGTCACCGTCGCCATCATCACTGGGTCAAACCCCATACCTAGTCCACATTGTCACCGTCTCCATCACTGGGTCAAACCTCATACCCAGTCCACATTGTCACCGTCGCCATCATCACTGGGTCAAACCCCATACCTAGTCCACATTGTCACTGTCTCCATCATCACTGGGTCAAACCCTATACCCAGTCCACATTGTCACCGTCTCCACCATCACTGGGTCAAACTCCATACACAGTCCACATTGTCACCGTCTCCACCATCACTGGTTCCAACCCCATACCCAGTCCACATTGTCACCGTCTCCACCATCACTGGGTCAAACCCCATACCCAGACCACATTGTTACTGTCTCCACCATCACTGGGTCAAACCCCTTACCCAGTCCACATTGTCACAGTCTCCATCATCTCGGTCAAACTCCATACACAGTCCACATTGTTACTGTCTCCATCATCACTGGGTCAAACCCTATACCCAGTCCGCATTGTCACCGTCTCCATCATCACTGGGTCAAACCCCATACCCAGACCACATTGTCACAGTCTCCACCATCACTGGGTCAAACCCTATACCCAGTCCACATTGTCACCGTCTCCACCATCACTGGGTCAAACCCCATACCCAGTCCACATTGTCACCGTCTCCACCATCACTGGGTCAAACTCCATAGACAGTCCACATTGTTACTGTCTCCACCATCACTGGGTCAAACCCCGTACCCAGTCCACATTGTTACTGTCTCCATCATCACTGGGTCAAACCCCATACCCAGTCCACATTGTCACTGTCTCCATCAGTGGGTCAAACCCCATACCCAGTCCACATTGTCACTGTCTCCATCATCACTGGGTCAAAACCCATACCCAGTCCACATTGTTACTGTCTCCATCATCACTGGGTCAAACCCCATACCCAGTCCACATTGTCACCGTCTCCATCACTGGGTCAAACCCCATACCCAGTCCACATTGTCACCGTCGCCATCATCACTGGGTCAAACCCCATACCTAGTCCACATTGTCACTGTCTCCATCATCACTGGGTCAAACCCTATACCCAGTCCACATTGTCACCGTCTCCACCATCACTGGGTCAAACTCCATACCCAGTCAACATTGTCACCGTCTCCACCATCACTGGGTCAAACCCTATACCCAGTCCACATTGTTACTGTCTCCACCATCACTGGGTCAAACCCCATACCCAGTCCACATTGTCACTGTTTCCATCACTGGGTCAAACTCCATACCCAGTCCACATTGTCACCGTCTCCACCATCACTGGGTCAAACCCCATACCCAGTCCACATTGTTACTGTCTCCACCATCACTGGGTCAAACCCTATACCCAGTCCACATTGTCACCGTCTCCACCATCACTGGGTCAAACCCTATACACAGTCCACATTGTTACTGTCTCCATCATCACTGGGTCAAACCCTATACACAGTCCACATTGTTACCGTCTCCATCATCACTGGGTCAAACCCTATACACAGTCCACATTGTTACTGTCTCCATCATCACTGGGTCAAACCCTATACACAGTCCACATTGTTACTGTCTCCACCATCACTGGATCAAACCCTATACCCAGTCCACATTGTCACTGTCTCCACCATCACTGGGTCAAACCCCATACACAGTCCACATTGTTACTGTCTCCATCATCACTGGGTCAAACCCCATACCCAGTCCACATTGTTACTGTCTCCATCATCACTGGGTCAAACCCCATAGCCAGTCCACATTGTTACTGTCTCCATCATCACTGGGTCAAACCCTATACACAGTCCACATTGTCACTGTCTCCACCATCACTGGGTCAAACCCCATACCCAGTCCACATTGTTACTGTCTCCACCATCACTGGGTCAAACCCTATACCCAGTCCACATTGTCACTGTCTCCATGTAGACATCCAGGAAGAAAGCCCAACCCCAACTTTATCAATGGCAGCATAGATTGAGCAACAAACAAGGGTTTTATTCGTGAGAGAGTCATAGAGAATGCTGGAATGAAAGCACTCTAGTGATGGAACATAAAATGGGAATTTGAGCATTAAATCCAAAATTCTCAAACTTTCGTTACAAAAACACAGGTTTGCATTTACATAGATATCCCAAAGGGCATGGATATCCCAAAGGGCACTACAGCCAATTAAACCTTTTTGAAGTTAAAATGAATGAGGAACATTAATGAGGAACACGCTCTATGGGTGTTCAATGTTAGTGCCTTAAACAAAAAAAAAGACAAGATCAATGCATGCTGGAACTCAGAAATAGCTGGCAAAACTCAGTAGGTCAGGCAGCATCTGTAGAGAGAAAGCAGAGATGACATTAACTGTACTTTCTCTCCACAAACGCTGCCAGATATGCTGAGTTTTTCCAGAAATGTCTGATTCTGACACATGGCCTCACTTGATCCAACGCTCCTGTAGCCGTAGTAGGTCAAAGTTCACACAGCTCCCACACAAAACACAAGTCTCAGTGCATGACCATCGAGGGAGGTGATGACGTAGTGGCAATGGCAATAGGTTAGTAATGCAGCACCCCAGGCTATCTTGTAAGGACTTTGGTTTGAATTCCACATAGTAGCACTTGAATTGGATATAATAACCACGGCTGATTGTTGTAAAAACCCACTTGGTTCACTAATATACTTCAAGGGCAGAAAAATCTACCATTGTCACCTGGTCTGCTGTCCAGGTGTCTGCTTACCTTGCTGACCCTTAACTGCTCTCTGGGGAAATTAGGGATGGGCAAAAGACATTGGTTGAGCTAGCAACAGCCATGTGCTATGAATGAAAAAAGCAAACTGTTCAAAATTTGCAGTCATGCACAAATAGTTAAAGTAAAGTATGGACTTGGTGCAGTATGAAATGGATGGCCAGCAGCAACAAGTGTTTGCCCTGGGGCATGTGTAAACCTGGTTATACTGTCTCCGACTGAAATCGTTTGAACAAAATCTCGCACCATAAGAAATAAGATCTTCTTCCTGTGGATAATGGTTCTGTATCAATATTTTTATGACAGCTGTTCTCTTTTGAGTGCAAACGTATTCATTCGGTTGTTAATTCAATACTGGCAAACCTGTATAAAGGGATGGGTTTGTACAGATGTCCTTACTTGGATACACCCAGTTCAGGCTCACACACGTTCCATGTGGCAAGACTTGAGTTGCAACACTTCGCATCATGTTGCATCAGCAAGTTGCGAATAATGAGATATTAAACCCTACATTAACCTAATGAGCAATTGTGCAAATATTTGGCACCCCACCAAACTCTGACACGGTAGTAGTTGTCACCATTAGGGTGCTTTCTCTCACTTGGCAGTCATTTAGCGGTGCAGAATTTGAGCATTACTGACAAAAAAAAGACACATTTTATTGAAGCTTCTCATGTCGTGCTCAACTCACAAGAATACTAATTCAAAGGCAAAAGCAATGTTTCTCCTGCATGGTGCTGCCTAACAACTGTGCTGCCTGTGCCCAAGCCTTGTTCACCTACCCCACCACAATGAGCTGACCTACAATTCTGGGGTCAACGTCTCAACTCTAACATTCTCATTCATTGCTCAGTGGTTAGCACTACTGCCTTAAACCACCCAAGAACTCGGCTTCCATTCCATCCGTGGGCAACAGTCTGTGTGGAATTTGCACATTCTCCCCGTGTCTGCATGGGTTTCCTCCGGGTGCTCCGATTTCCTCCCAGAATCCAAAGATGTGCCATTTAGGTGGCTTGGCCACGCTAAATTGTCTGTAGTGTGCAGGGATGTGCCGGCTAAGTGGATTAGTCATGGGAAATGCAGGGGTAGGGTGGAATGTTCTTCAAAGTGTTGGTGTGGACCCGATGGGCCAAATGGCCTGTTTCCACACTGTAGGGATTCAGTTCTGTTCTACGATTCTCACTTACAAATCACTCCATGGTTTTGTATCCCCCACACCCCTAACAATATGCCTACCCTCCTTAAGCCCTCTCTGAGATCCCTGCTCCAATTCAAACTCATTGGGAATGTTTCCAATGTCCTTTGCTATGACTTTGAAACTGTGCCTTCAGCTAGCTGGTGCCTAATCTCTGGGATTCTCTTGCTAAATCTTTCTCTCTCTTCTCTTTTAAAACAGTCTACATAAGAACTGGAGAAGCAGGTTATCTGGTCTCTCAAACATGCTCTGCCAGTCAGTGAGATCATGGCGTGTTCTGTTGAGGCCTTACTTTTACTTTCTTACTTGTTCCTATCGCGCTTGACCCTCAAGGATCTGTCTGGAATAAACTGCGGAGGCTGGAAATCTGAAACAAAAACAGAAACTGCTGGAGAAACTCAGCAGGTCTGGCAGTATCTGTGGAGAGAGAAACAGAATGAATGTTTTGAGTCCTAGCACACTGTGTTCTGAAGAAGCATCAACTTTACTTTCTCTCCACAGATGCTGCCAGACCCACTGCGTTTTTCCAGCAATTGCTGGTTCTGTTAAGAATTTGACTTGAATGATTCAGCAAGCCAGGCAGCATCACGAGGTGGGGAAGTCAATGTTTCCTGAGAGAAGATTCCTGGAGAAGAGTTACAGCCAAAATGTTGACTTCTCCATCTCCTGATGACAATAGACAATAGACAATAGGTGCAGGAGTAGGCCATTCAGCCCTTTGAGCCTACACCGCCATTCAATATGATCATGGTTGATCATTCCTAACTAGTATCCTCTTCCTGCTTTATCTCCATAACCCTTGATTCCGCTAATTTGAGAGCTCTATCCAACTCTTTCTTAAATGAATCCAGAGACTGGGCCTCCACTGCCCTCTGGGGCAGAGCATTCCACACAGCCAGCACTCTCTGGGTGAAGAAGTTTCTCCTCATCCCTGTCCTAAATGGTCTACCCTGTATTTTTAAGTTGTGTCCTCTGGTTCGGCACTCACCCATCAGCGGAAACATGTTTCCTGCTGCCAGAGTGTCCAATCCTTTCATAATCTTATATGTCTCAATCAGATCCCCTCTCAGTCTTCTAAACTCAAGGGTATACAAGCCCAGTCGCTTCAGTCTTTCAGTGATGCTGCCTGGCTTGCTGTGTCCTTCCAGCCTCCTGCCTGTCCACCTTGGATTCCATCATCTGCAGCTTTTTTTCTTGTCTCTTGAATGATTCTCCGATGTGGAAGGGAATTCCAAACACCAACAATCCTCAACAAGGCATTTGTGAGCCAGATGAGTTTATTTATACAGCAATCAATAATGGTTGACGTGGACACCTTTATTAAAATTAGTTTTGTGATCCAGATTTTTACTAATTGAATTCAAATTCCTTCAGCTACCATGGTGAGATTTGAACCCATGTTCTCTCAGTATTAATTTGGACCTTGGGATTACTAGTTTAGTAACAATACTGAAACATCATCATAGCCCTTAACATTTCCATGGAAGCCTAGTGGAAAGTAAATGTCTCTAGTCTGTACCTTTTACCAGAAAGAATTGTGGTCTGCACATTGACAACTGTTGAACCACTAGTGTAAACTGTTTAATGCCCTTTAAATGCCACTTTATTTGCACCACGTCCACTTAATGCCACCCCCATCCTCACTGATCTAGTTGCTTCCTACCTGAGCAATGCCCCAATTTAAAGTTCTCATCACTCCTTCCATGGCAGCACCCTTTCCTGGCTGTACATTTGGTGAGGCCACATTTGGAGTATTCTGGTTGCCCCGCGGTGGGAAGGATGTTATTAAACTAGAGAGGGTGCAAAAAACGATTTACCAGGATGTTACCAGGACTGGAGGGTTTGAGATATCAGGAGAGGCTGGACTTTTTTCCCTGGAGTGTAGAAGGCTGAGGGGTGACCTTTTAGAAGTTTATAAAATCATGAGGGGCATAGATTAGGTGAATATCCAACTTTTTTTTTGTCTCTAAGGTAGGGGGGAGTCCAAAACTAGAGGGCATATGTTTAAGGTGAGGGGGGAATGATTTAAAAGGGACCTGAGGGGCAACTTATTCACACACATAGTGGGTGTATGTGGAATGAGCTGCTAGAGGAAGTGGTAGATGCAGGTACAGTTACAACATTCAAAACACATTAGACAGGTACACGGATAGGAAAAGTTCAGAGGGATATGAGCCAAATGCAGGCAAATGGGACTAGTTTAGGAAACCTGTTTGGCATGAACAAATTGGGCCGAAGGGCCTGTTTCAGTACTATATACCTCTATGACTCTATCTCTGTAACCTCCTACAGACTTTGCAACCTTCCTTAAACTCTGGCCTCTAGCACAGCTTCAGTTTTCATTACTCTGCCACTGGGAGTCATGCCTTATGCTGCTAATCCTCTCCCTAAACCTTAGTGATTCTCCATGCTTCTTCAGGACAATGTTTGAAATCTATATTCCCACCAATGTTTTTGGTAAACTAAAATAATGTCCCCCCAACATAGAAAATAGGTGCAGGAGGAGGACCTTTGACCCTTTGAGCCTGCCACCACCATTCAATATGATCATGGCTGACCATGCAATCTCAGTATTCCATTTCCGCGCTCTCCCCCTACCCATGATCCCTTTAGCTGCAACGGCCACATCCAGTTGCCTCTTGAATATATCTAACGAACTGACCCCCAACAGCTTCCTGACGGAGAGAATTCCACAGGTTCACAATTCTCTGAGTGAAGAAATTCTTCCTCCTCTCAGTCCAGAATGTCCCACCCCTTATTCTTAAACTGTGACCCCTAGTTCTGGACTTGGCCAACCTCAGGAACATTCTTCCCACATCCAGCTTGTCCAGTCCCATCAGGGTTTTATATGTTTCCATGAGATAACCCCTCATTCTTCAAAATTATTGTAACAGCTTGATATCAAACTCCAGAACCTTTAGAAAGTGCTTAGATGAGCACTTAAAATGCCATAACAATCAAAGCTATGAGCCTAGTGCTGGGAAGGGGGACTCGTGTAGATTTATTGTAGTTTTTGTCAGTTCAGATCTGATGGGCCGAAGAGCCTCCTCTGTACTGTATGATTTGTTCAATAACGCTCCTGCAAAATGCCTTGGGACACTTTCTACTTCAAACGTCCTATGTAAATGTTGATGTTGTTCAAGTAACGAGTATAAAATATCTATTTATCTCTCTATAAATACCTATTTTTGTTTATGTATTCCACACAGTGTGTCGCGGATGTTTAGCACACTGTCTCTATTAAAATGGATGGTTTTATTGACCGAATTAAGCAGTTGGCTTTATCCAGCCCAGACTGCAGGGTTCAATTCCATTGTAATTCAGGTGTTAGAAAATGCATCTGTGAACTTGAATGTTCTAAAGAGCTAGGCAAAAGTGAGGACTGCAGATGCTGGAAACCAGAGTTTAGATCAGAGTGATGCTGGAAAAGCACAGCAGGTCAGGCAGCATCCGAGGAGCAGGAAAATCGATGTTTCAGGCAGAAGCCCTTCATCAGGAATAGAGCTGCAGATAAATTATAGCTGCATGGTGAGTTATTGTTTATCCTTTTCAAATTCAATTCACTGTGTTTACATCAAAAGGCAAGATTTTAGTTCCATATAATCCTGCTAATTTTCAATGGCCCCTTGTTCAAAGAGAGCCAAATCGTCAACAGGTTTGAGTTAAGTCAACTGCCCTACAATACATGGGGTTGGTGTACCATTTTAACAGAGAACTTGAAGCAAGCAACTTCGAGTCAAGAGAAGCTGACTGTATTCATGATAAAAGCAAGTGAATACCAAGGATTGGAGTTTCTAATCCACTCACTCCCTGTTGGATTGAGCACGTTGGTCAGGGAGGATGGAGGAGTATGCAAGCAATATGCAACAACCAACAAGGCCAGTGTAGTCTGGACCAAACCCAACCAGATCTGCATTAGACAGTACCTGGGGTGCAGAGGCACAGGATTATTTTCCAAATTTGAATTTTTTAACATCGTTGCCTAAAAAAAAAGAACATCAATTGACTTGTTAACAAACCATTGGTCCCTGTAGTGTGATGGAATTGGTATCCTGGAGCCAAGCCTTGCGATGATGATTCGGAACTGCACCTCACACCCTTTTTCTTTTGATTATAGAAGAACTAAAAATGAATCAAAATAAAAATCTTACACTATTGAAATTGCAAGAAATCTAGAAGTAATTGTGAAACTTGAAAGGATTCAGAAAAGACTCACAAGGATGTTGCCAGAGTTGGAGGACTTGAGCTATAGGGAGAGGTTGAAGAGGCTGAGGCTGTTTTCCCTGGAGCGTCGGAGGCTGAGGGGTAACCTTATAGAGGTTTATAAAATCATGACGGGCATGGATAGGATAAATAGACAAGATTTTCTTTCCCTGGGATGGGGAGTCCAGACCTAGAGGGCATAGGTTTAGGGTGAGAGGGGAAAGATATAAAAGCGACCTCAGGGGCAATTTTTTCACACAAAGGGTGGTGAGTGTGAGGAATGGGCTGCCAGAGGAAGTGGTGGAGGCTGGTACAATTACAGCATTTAAAAGGCATCTGGATGGGTATATGATTAGGACAGGTTGAGAAGGATATGGGTCAAATGCTGGCAAATGGGACTAATTAATGATATTAGTTATTTATTTGACATCTGATCAGCATGGATGAGATGGACCGAATGGTCTGTTTCCATGCTGTACAACTCTGAGTCTAAATCTAGAAATAAGCCTCAATCACAGGAGCAGCTGCAAGATTCACTCTAATCTCAGTCCACCGTCTTAAAGCTACCCACAGTGTGTCACAACTGGGGCTGCAGATGGTTAAGATTGGCCATCAGCCCCACGTTATCCCATGCCCTGGGAAATCCAGCCCACACCTTAAAATGTAACCTTGGCAATCAGTGCACAAATTAATCCACAATTTTTCTCTTAGCCTTTAATTGCATGCTTTAACTAACAGAAAAAAACAGGTGGAGGTTGGGTGGGGGTGGAGAAGGCTGTTAGGCAAGCATGCGAAACTATAGCACAGGAAAAGGCCATTTGGTCCATCAACCCTGTGATAGCTAAAGCTTCACAACAATACATCTCCCTATCTTGCAATCCCCTGGGGACAAAGAAAACAGTAGAAAACCAGAGCCTAATACTATTCTGGAAAATATTCTAGAAAGTTCCTCAGCAACCATCTTAGACAATCCAAACCCAGTCCAGGAGATCAGCTCAAGCAATTGTAAACTGACACCCACCCTGTTAGATTTCAGGACATAGAATCCTTAATGTGTAGGAGCAGGCCATTCAGCTCATCAAGTCCACGCCAATCCTCCAAAAAGAATCCCACCCTATATTTGTCATGGCTAACCTACCCAGCCTGATAACCTTGGGGCAATTTAACACGGCAAACCCATCTAACCAGCACACCTTTGGATTGTGGGAGGAAATGGGAGCACCTGGAGAAAGCTGCAGTTGCCTGAGTGTGCATTTGAACCCCCTGATCCCTGGTGCTGTGAGGCAGCATTGCTAACTACTCAGCCACTTCGCCGCCACCTCAAACTCAAGAGCATCAAAAGAAGTGATGAGGACAGCGAGTTGTAGTTTTTCCAATGATGAACTAGAGAAGGATTTTTTTGCAAAGACCACCACCTAATAAGGAACCAATGTCACTCAATTGCACTTTAAATAACATCTGATGAACATCAATGCATCAGTTGCTATAATTAAACCACGTAAAGGCCATGGTTGATTTAATAATGGACTTACATTTCCTAATTACTTTTCCTTAAGAATTCTGTTGACTGAGTTAATTTTTTTTCTCAAAGCAATTAACTGTTGGTTTAATTAAACAATTATATGGTTGTAGTCCTGAATTTTAAAAAATCTAATACATAGTGTATTTAACGTAATCATTGATAAAATAAAAGTGGAATTAAAAAAAAATTCATTCATTGAATGTGGACTTTGCTGACTGGCCAGCATTTATTTCCCATCCGTAATTGTTCTTCAGACAGTGAGCTGCTATCTTGACCCGCTGCAGTCCACATGCTGTGGGTAGACCCATAATGCCCATAGGAAGGGAATTTCAGGATTTTGACCCAGTGACACTAAAGGAACTGCGATATATTTCCTAGTTGGGATAGTGAGTGGCTTGGAGGGGACCTTGCAAGTGGTGATATGCCCGCTGCCCTTGTCCTTCTAGATAGAGTGATCCAGCACGGAAACAGACCCTTCAGTCCAACTAGTCAACATCAACCAGGTTCCCAAACTAAACTAGTCCCCTTGCCTGTGTCTGGCCTTTATCTCGCCAAACCTTTCCTATTCATGGACTCATCCAAATGTCTTTTAAAACTGTACCTGCATCCACCACTTCCTCTAGCAGTTCATTCCACACACAAACCACCCTCTGTGTAAAAACATTGTCTGTTATGCCCTTTTTCAAACTTTCTCCTCTTACCTTAAAAATATGCCCTCCAGTTTTGAACTCCCCCACCCCAGTGAAAAGACCCTTGCTATTTACCCAATCTAGGGTGCTCATGATTTTATAAACTTCTATAAGCCCCTCAACCTCCTATGCTCCAGTGAAAAATGTCCCAGCCTCTCCAGCCTATTTTTACAATTCGAACATTTCATTTTCAGCAATAATGTGGTAAATCTTTTCTGAAACCTCTCCAGTTTAATAATATCCTTCCTATAGCAGAGCAACCAGAACTGGACACCGTACTCCAGAAAAGGCCTCACCAACGTTCTGTATAACCTCAACATGATGGTGGTGGTCATGGGTTTGGAAAGTGTTGCTTTCAACGCCTTTGTGATTTCTGCAGTGCATCTTATAGATAGTACACACTGCTGCTACTGAGCGTCGGTGGTGGAGGGAGTGAACATTTGTGGACGTGGTGCTGGTCAAGCAGGTTGCTTTGTCAAGGATGGTGTAGAATGTCTTGAGTGTTATTGGAGTTACACCCATCCAGGCAAGTGATGAGTATTCCATTACAGTCCTGTCTTGTGCCTTGTAGATGGTGGACACGCTTTGAGTCAGAAGGTGAGTTACTTGCTTCACGATTCCTAACCTCTAACCTGCTCTGTGGCCACAGTAGAGACATTAGAGTCATAGAATTGCACAGCAAAGTAAAAGGTCCTTTGGTTCAACTCATCCACGCCGACCAGATGTCCTTAATTAATCTAGTCTCATTTACCAACATTCATATCCCTCTAAACCCTTCCTATTCATATACACAGCCAGCTGCCCTTTAAATGTCGTAATTGTACCAGCCTCCACCACTCCCTCTGGCAGCTCATTCTATACATACATCACCCTCTGTGTGAAAAAGTTGCCTGTTAGATCCCTTTAAGATCTTTCCCCATCAAGCAAAAGACATAAAAGTTTGTATACATGCACTTGTATAGTGTGATCTACTTGTAAAGCGCATAAGACAGCACTTTTCACTGTACCTCGGTACATGTGACAGTAATAAATCAAATCAATTATCACTGTTCCCCAGCTCTGTCTACTGCCAGGATATTTTGGACAAGAAACATTTATATGCCTTTAAAGCTGTAATGTATCAACACTATTCATATTAATGACTCCCGTCCCACAACCCGAGATGGGTTTGGCTATCTCTCAGCACTGCACTGATGTGTCAGCCAAGATGATGTGCAAAGTGATGATGATTAATTCCAAAATGGACCAACTGAGGTGATTCCAATATAACGTGGAGAACAACTCTGTAACTGATTTTGAGAAGAAAGGCAGTCAAACAGCAGAGCCCTCTTCCAAGCCAACATGGCCAGCACCAAGACCCCAACTGCACAGAGCCAGACCTGGGGGTGGCAAGGCAACCCAGTGGTTTGCACTCTACTACTACCCGTGCACACGCCACTCTCTGCATAAAGAACCTATCTCTGATATCTCTCTCCTAAATCGTCCATGAATCACCTTAAAATTATGCCCGCTCATGATAGCCATTTCCACCCTGGGAAATAGTCTCTGACCATCCACTCTATGCCTCTCATCATCTCATCAATCTTGGCCTTGGAAATCCAGTTCACTCAGCGTCCCTCCTAGCTCTTTGGGGGACATAGAACATAGAAAAATACAGCGCAGTACAGGTCCTTCGGCCCTTGATATTGCGCCGACCAAAGTCTACCTAACCTACACTAGCCCAGTAACCTCCATATGCTTATCCAATGCCCGCTTAAATGACCATAAAGAGTGAGAGTTCACCACTGCTACTGGCAGGGCATTCCATGAACTCACAACCCGCTGAGTAAAGAATCTACCCCTAACATCTGTCCTATACCTACCACCCCTTAATTTAAAACTGTGTCCCCTAGTAACAGCTGACTCCATTAACAGAAAAAGGTTCTCAGTGTCTACCCTATCTAAACCCCTAATCATCTTGTACACCTCTATCAAATCTCCCCTAAACCTTCTTTTCTCCAGTGAAAACAGCCCCAAGTGCTTCAGCCTTTCCTCATACGATCTTCCTACCATACCAGGCAACATCCTGGTAAACTTCCTCTGCACTCATTCCAATGCCTCCACATCCTTCCTATAGTATGGCGACCAAAACTGCACACAATACTCCAGATGAGGCCGCACCAGAGTCTTATACAACTGCAACATGACTTCAGGACTCTGGAACTCAATTCCTCTACCAATAAAACCCAGTACACTATATGCCTTCTTCACAGCTCTATTTACCTGGGTGGCAACTTTCAGAGATCTGTGTACATGGACACCAAGATCCCTCTGCTCATCCACACTACCAAGTAGCCTACCATTAGCCCAGTAATCCATCTTCTTGTTACTCCTACCAAAGTGAATGACTTCACACTTAGCTACATTTGCCACCTTTCTGCCCAGCTCTGCAACTTATCTATCTACAGAGTTCCAGATTTCCATTGCCTTTTGTTTGAAAAATACATTCCCAATAACAGTCCTCAGATTTTATTTTGAGATTGTACTTTGCTTTCCACAGCAGGGGAGATATTTTTGCTGTACCTAACTGCACGGTGGCTCAAACTTCTCTGCTGCTTCACAGCACCAGGGACCAGGGTTCAATTCCAGTCTCGGGAAACTGTCCGTGTGGAGTTTGCACATTCTCCCCGTGGCTGTGTAGGTTTCTTTAGGGTGCTCTGGTTTCTTCCCACAATCTAAAGATGTGCAGGTTAGGGTGGATTGGCCATGGGAAATTGCCCACAGTGCCCAGGGATGTGCAGGCGAAATAGATTAGCCATGGGAAATGCCAGAGATAGGATGGGTCTGGTTGGGATGCTATTCAGAGGGTCGGTGTGGACTCAATGGGTTCAACGTCCTGCTCCCACTTTGTAGGGATTCGATGGTGGGCAGGACATGTTCCCAACACCAGATTCCTGCAGCAGGTGCTCTGCTTGGAGACATCCAGGAGGACAGTGGAAATACTTTATGGATATCCTCAGAGCCCTCCTGAAGAGGTCAGCCATCCCCAGCAGCTCAGGAATGACCTCAGCTTGAATTCAACCAGAAGGAGAAAAGCTCACTTGAGAGGGCACACTGGACATTGAGAATCCGTATTCGTGGTGCTGGAAAAGCAAAGCAGTTCAGGCAGCATCCAAAGTGCAGCGAAATCGACATTTTGGGCAAAAGCCCTTCATCAGGAATAAAGTGTTAAGGATTTCAAAGTTTGTGAGAAGATTTGTAGCTCGGGTGCTCGTTGTTGTGGTTCTGTTCGCCGAGCTGGGAGTTTTTGTTGCAAACGTTTCGTCCCCTTTCTAGGTGACATCTTCAGTGCTTGGGAGTCTCTTGTGAAGCGCTTCTGTGCTGATTCCTCCGGCATTTATACTGGCTTGAATCTGCCGCTTCCGGTTGTCAGTTGCTGTCCGCTGCAGTGGCCGGTATATAGGGTCTAGTTCGATGTGTCTGTTGATGGAAGCATGGCACTCACCCACGAATTCTATCAACAGACACATCGACCTAGACCCTATATACCGGCCACTGCAGCGGACAGCAACTGACAACCGGAAGCGGCAGATTCAAACCACTATAAATGCCGGAGGAATCAGCACAGAAGCGCTTCACAGGAGGCTCCCAAGCACTGAAGATGTCACCTAGAAAGGGGATGAAACGTTTGCAACAAAAACTCCCAGCTCGGCCAACAGAACCACAACAGTGTTAAGGATGTGCAGAGGTGCAGTTGACTTCAGGAAAGATCACTAACCACTCCTGAGAACCACCCGCTGGCTTTATTGTTTTGGGCTCTGCAATATTCCCTACTCCACATTGTAGCTTCTTTTACAGCTTCTGAAGGGATCATTAAGAAGAAAGATTATGGCGATTAGAGAGAAATGCAAACAAATTGGCATTCAGAATATCGCTGGATAGACTAATGCTTTTGGAAAGGAAGTAAATCTTAAAACATTTGAAAAATATCCAGTAGTATCTGTCTTCATTTGGAATAATACCCCATTATTATTGCATGATCAGAGCTAATTTCAATATAAATTTGCTACATTCCTAAAGAGAACAGGCATTGATATATGGTGTTAGAACATGCAAGAATTACACAGTATTGTGAAAACCTGTGATTCAGTTTTATATCTGTACACTCCTTAATGTAGAGTGTCAAGGCATTGCAACATTTTAATTAATTTACGGTAGTCTGTATTATTTACTGTTTTAACCAGGTGTACTTCTGCCTCTATAATGCATCTCCAATAATCAGAACTAGAATTTAACACAGAGCTACAATTAACTCTTCCTGTCTAGACTGTGAATATAATCTATTTTAGTTCCTTCAATTCTCTTTGTGAATGTTATTATATGCTGGTGTCTATTGCTTCTACATTTCAATATAACCTCCTGATAAAAAGGTCAAAGTAGAGAGTCATCTTCTAAGACGTCAGAAATTGTGACAGGAGACATAGCTTTTCTGTTTTCAAAAGTTATATTTTTATTCATTAAAAATATTAATGTTCATTACTTGGTGGTTCCAATTTGATGTCAGAAAGTGCAATTCAGTTTAAACTCTCCCAGTTCAGTCTCTGACACTCGGAGCTATGTTGATATTCTTCCAAACATGTTAGATTTACAACATGCATTTCATTGTCATCCAGACCCTGGGTGCATTAACTGCGGGAAAAAAAGTTAAGTGACAACAGATAAAGGACCTTGTACAAATATTGTGTGAAACTAGATACTGATTAACTGCACTGAAGCCAGTTTCATCTACCTAGGTCTGTTCTCCTGTACAGCCCCCTCTCTCCTTCACTCTGTGTGAACCTTGCTTTGCTACCTTGAGGACCCCTAGAGACACCACACACGCACGACCTTCACTAATCCAGGAGCTGTTGCTGCTGACAATCACGGAACTATGAACTAGGCAGAAGGTACAAAACCTTAAACACGGGCACCAACATGTTCAAGAACAGCTTCTTTCCTGTCGCTATCAGACTGCAGAATGGACCTCTCTAACTTCAAATAATGTTGGGCTTCCTCTGTGCACCTCAGTTATAACCTGGATATCTTGCTGTATCTAAGCACCCAATAATCTGTATGTCCTTGTTTGCTATGATCTGCCTGTACTGCTGGTAAAAACAAAGCTTTTCACTGTACTTAGGTACATGTGACTACAGTAAATCAAATCAAATCAAGAATTGTGCCTGCTAAGTGTACTTGTGATTGTTGGAAGTGTTATCTGGAAGACGAGGCCACACACTCACTGATATACTTGATAAATGCTCAGGCACCTTTCTATGTAGCACCAGTGTCTTGCTGGTCAGTGAGCAGGTATGTTCTTTCAAAATGCAGCTTCCCCATTCGTGTGTTTGATTGGCAAAATGGGACAAGTAAAAACAGACAGGCAGATAAAAAAAGAGTGGGTGAAATTTTAAGATTCAATACTTGGCATAACATGTTCTACCTGTAGCCACACCTGTCATGTTTCCACTGTGTAATCAACTGGAGTCTAGAATTAGCAGAAGATTTTCACAGATTTAGACCTTGAGATGTACAGCAAGGAAACAGACCCTTCAGTCCAAATCGTCATGCCGACCTGATATCCTAAATTAATCGAGTCCCATTTGCCAGCATTTGGCCCATATCACTCTAAACCCTTCCTCTTCATATACCCATCCAGATGCCTTTTTAAATACAGTAAGTACACCCACCTCCACTGCTTCCTCTGGCAGCTCATTCCACACATGTGCCACCCACTGGGTGAAAAGAATTGTCTGTTAGGTCTCTTTCCCTTCTCACTTTAATTCTATGCTCTCCAGTTTTGGACTCCCCTAACCTGGGGATAAGATTTTGACTATTCACCCAACCCATTCTCCTTATGATTTTATAAACTTCTTTAAGATCACCCTCAGCCCTAGACATTACAGGGAAAAGGTCCCAGCCTATTCAGCCTCTCCCTATAGTTCAAACCTTCCAACCTTGGCACCATCCTTGAGAATCTTTTCCGAACCCTTTCAAGTTTCACAACATCCTTCCGAAAGGGAGACAATAATTGAATGCTGTATACCAAAAATGGCCTAATTAATCTCCTGTACAGCTGCAACATGACCTCCCAACTCCTATCATCAAGGATTTATAAGGGTTTTATTATAAATCTTCAGCTTAACACAAGCACCAGTTTCCAACTTTCCCTTCTGCATCATTTCTCTGTTCCAGAAACCAGCTCTCTACTGGGGGAGAAACCAACTCTTTTCAGATGTATTTTTTATAAAGTCAAACAAGACATACTGCACACCAGGAGTACTATAAACATAACACCAAAAGGCAGAAACTTAGCAGAAAGAGGAATTAAATCAAATTACTTATTTATGTGTGGAATCAATAGGAATTCCAACTGCTCAGCCAAATCCCAATCACAATTTTCACACTACTGAACAAAACCAAAAACACCCCCACTGACTGAAATCCATGACATTTCATGAGTTTTCTGTGGAAAAACATTTCATAAAAAAGCTTCTGATGAGGAACTGGAAAGCAGTGACAAATCAACTGAATCTGGTCATGAAGTCATAGAGTCAGGTGAGGAAAGCTACATTCGTCAATCAATTGAGACAGAGGCTTCAAATCTAATTTAAAGGTGCCTGACTGGGTCATATTACACACTAAGTGCTTGTGTTAACATCTGGGCCAGTCTTTGAAGTTGCAGAACAATTATTGCATTCATTATAGATCAATAGAAGGGCATGCCCTCTCCACTGGGATCTGCAAGCAAGTAGCCAGCTAAAATGAACAGTAAAATATGGTTTTATAGTCTTGCATCATTCATTCAAAGAAGGCAGCCACAAAATCACTGCAAGATGTGCTTGAAGTGTTGAGTTTTTTGGCATGATCTACTCAGAATGAAGGACAAACCTTGATAGACCTTGACATGTTAATTAATCTCAAAATCAGAAAGGTTTAAAACAGGGAGGTTGACAAATAATTTTTCCAGTAATGGATTACCCAGTAACTACCTGGATTTGCATCTTGAATACACTCAATGACTGATCTTTCATAGCTTGTTGGGTGGAGAATTCAAAAGATTCACAAGAAAACAAGTTTTCCTCATTCTCAGTTCCAAACGGATGTTCATCTTCTTCAGAGAGTGTGATCCCCCGATGCTTTTCAGACTTTTTTAAGGGGTGTGGGTGTAACCAGCTAAGTGTCCCTTACTGCCCGTCCCTAGTTGCCCTTGAGAAACCAATGAGGAACTGAACCATGGCAGTCACTGAGGCATGGGAACAGGGTGGATACCGAAGGAAACCATCCTTCCTAGTCAAGCCCCTTCATAAAAGTATTAGATATTAGATCATGGCTTTTCTGTATCTTAACTTTATATTTCACAGCTTGGGACTATTACTCCTAGTACTCTAGCCCAAAAAAAAATTATCAACCTCAGCTACTGATGCCTGTCCTCAGTGGCTTTGGTCTAGAAAATGTGAATATGTAAGACTGCTATTTTGCAGTTGGAATGGATTCAGGCACATGATAGGTGACCTCTGATTGTTTGGAACTATTACAAAATACAAAGTGAGAAGGAACAAAGTAAAAAGCCTTTTCTTTTAGCACAAGCAAGATAAAATAATTGCTTAAATGCTGTTGGATACGATGAAGTGCTGGTGTATTGACCAGGCCTCAGACTTGCCCAGAAAAGAAGCTGAAAACCTCATTGTAACGTTCCTTTATGGTGGCCTTTGCATTTCACAGGCAACAAGTCATGTTTCCACAGTAACAACGCAGGGCCTGTCAAGGCAGTGTCCCTTATTCCCATGTGTAACAGTGGAGTAATTGTACAATCTTCAGCTATTGTCAGAGGAAAACTTCTTCAACATCATTTCTATGCGCACATGGTTAAAGGAATGACAATAGCTCAACAAAGAAGAAAAGGCAGCATCATTTCTAATGCATCAGCTTTTAAAAAAAGCTCCTTTGTTATATTTCATTACACTCAAGAAATTGCCTTTGCACACACAACTTTCTAGCAAGCCACTCGCAGTATCAATGCCTTTTAACAAATCATTACATTTGATTCAGCTAAGTGTCATAAATAAGTTAAATTTCAGAACTGGTGCACTGACTCTAACTCGATTGGGGATTGAGCAGGATCAATTATTTTCGAATTACTTAAAACAAAGTGGAGGAACTTTAATGCCAAGTGTTTAAAGAAATAGTGCAAATTTGTTAAAGTGGTGTGATCGGACTTTGAGCATCAGGACAGCTTTGCACAAAAGGGACTGCTGCGCCACTGCTTATGAGAATTGACGCATTGTGTCGTAAATGCACAAGTCAGGAGCTGGATGAGTGCAGCTCCAACATGAGAGAAGCTTGACACCATCCAGGACAAGCAGGATGTCTGTTTGGCAATCTATCAAAGCCCCCCCCAATGCACAGTGCGGAGTATTAATCATTTACAAGATGGACTGCAGCAACTCACCAAGGCTTCTTCCAGCCCCTGACCTCTACGAAGGACGCAGCCACCTGAAAGATCACCTCCAAACCACACACCATCCTGAAAGATATTGCTGTTCCTGCACTGTTGTGCAGGACCAGGAATAGGCCATTCAGCTCATTGAGTCTGCTCTATCATTCAGTACAATCACAGTTGAACATCTACTGCAATGTATTTTTCTCACACCTTCATATCCCATTATGTCACCCTGCTAATCCATACTTTAATCATACTCAATGGCAGTTTCCACAGTCTTCTGGGATAGAGAATTCCAAAGCTTCACCATCCTGTAAGTAAAAGAAATTCTCCTGATCTTGATCCTCAATGAATTCCCTAGATCTATGTTCAGGAATCCTTTTTGAAGTAGAAACACATTGGACATTTTACATGAAAATGCCAGAGTCCTGGACAATTACTTCCCAATATGAAGCAATTTTGGCAGGAAATGAGCAAAATCAGGTACGTTGCTCTTTGTCCCAAAGAACTTTCAACTTTCACTTTTCTGAATGATTTTTTTTCCCAATGTCTCTCCTTGATCTGCTGAGTTTATTGATCAGCAAACTCCTTCCAGTTCCAGATTCCACTCTGAAGAGTCAATAGAAACACAGCACTTCGAGAAGCACTGCCAACATATGCAAGGATCTACCCAAATTTTGAAATGGTATCCCCTGGTTCTAGACTCCCCAACCAACTATCTTACCTGCATCAACCCTGTCTGTCCTTTTCAGTATTTTGTAGACTTTAATGAGCTCATCCTGCATTCTTCAAAAGTCCAGAGAATGTCAATCCCATTTACCAAAGCTCTCTCCTCCACTAACACGCTAAGGTTCCGCCAGGAAATTCACTAATGTTTTCTTGGAACTTGCATCTTTAGGTAACTGTCACAGAATGACTTTCTGACCTTTAAATACACAGACTAATCAAAGCCCTATGGCTTCTATTTTGAAATGCAACTTCCAAAAATGATAAAATATGAATTATACACCTTTCATCATAATTACCATAGAATCTACACTTCAACAATTATTTATTTTGCTTTGGGATGCTTCTGAAAAAAGCTGTGTTCAGAACTTTCTTATTCACTTGTGAGCTATGAGTGTCACTGGTTGGGCCAACATTTATTACCTGTCCCTAATCGCTCTTGAGATGGTGGTGGTGGCGAACTGTTTCTTGAATTACTGCAATCCATGTACACAATGCCCTTAGGAAGGGAATTCCAGGAGTTTGACCCAGCAACAGCAAAGGAATTGTGATATATGTATCGAAGTCAAGATGGTGACGGCTTGGAGGGGAACTTGCAGGGAGTGGTGTTCTCATATATCTGCTGGTAAAAAATGAGGTCTGCAGATGCTGGAGATCACAGCTGCAAATGTGTTGCTGGTCAAAGCACAGCAGGTTAGGCAGCATCTCAGGAATAGAGAATTCGACGTTTCGAGCATAAGCCCTTCATCAGGAAGCCCTATATCTGCTGCCCTTGTCTTTCTAGATGTAAACGGTCACAGGTTTAGAAGGTGCTATTTAAGGATCTTTGGAGAACAATACTCTGATCTGTAACTTTTGAATAATCACCCCACTTCAGATGTTGCATTTCAAAGTGCCATAAATATGAACAAAATGAGGAGGGAAATCAAGGCTGATGATCTCCTCGGATTTGGATCCACAACTTTTCAAGCATCTCTCAAACGCACACTTCCTGCAGCAACAGTAGTTAGCTCCTGAAAGATGGATGTTTACATACAGCAGCGAGACTTAGTGGTCGTTAAAGAAAAAGCCTAAGCATCATTAATCTTTCACAGGAGAATAATAGAGTCAGAGCTACATGGCTCAACATGCCTGGAAGAATGCGAGAGTATATCATTACCTCACAGGAGATCTGCAAGTAAGGCCATAAAGCCAATGATTTGAATCACAGTTCTCCCTTAAGTTCATTTCCTGTGTAAATTCTAGCCCCCTTTTAAAAAATAATCTTTAATGGATTTCTATTATTAACATTTTATTGGGCAGCTGCGACCATTCATTTAAAGCACAACTTCAGCTTGAGCTACAACTATTGATCGATGTTGACAATTTGAATATTGAAAGACGCTTTTAGCACATTAGCAAATGAGACATTCTGCAGTTTTTCTACCTCCTCCATCAATTTCCTCCCTTAATATTAGGGTCCTTTTGTAAATTATGGGATTGCTTGAATACCTCTTGAGCACGCTTCATTAGCAGGAAGTGCTTTGGGTCAGTCTTTAGGTTGGGAAAGGTGGTTTTAGAAGGGTTATGTTTCTATTGACTCCTCAGAGTGGAATCTGGAAGTGGAAGCAGTTTTCTGGTCTTTAACTCAGCAGATCAAGGAAAGGCATTGGAAAAAATGGTTAAGAGAAGTACACTGAAAAGTGAAAGCACTATGGGACAAGGAGCAACAAACCTGATTTTGCAATTTTCATATTTGGAAACAATTGTCCAGGACTCAGGCAGTTTTCTGCAAAATGCCCAATCTGTTTCGATTTCAAAAAGGAATCCTGAATAAGATCTCAGGCATCACAGCAACACTCAACCCTGTGCATGTAAACTTCCATCAGGAGTCACTAGGCCATTAAGTCATTATGGCACAGAGGTAGCTATATGGCCCTTTAATATTGCGTGCAATTCTGGTCTTCCTCCTATCGAAAGGATGTCGTGAAACTTGAAAGGATTCAGAAAAGATTTACAAGGATGTTGCCAGAGTTGGAGGATTTGAATAGGGAGAGGCTGAATAGGCTGGGGCTGTTTTCTCTGGAACATCAGAGGCTGAGGGGAGACCTTAAAGATGTTGATAGGATCATGAGGGTCATGGATAGGGTAAATAGACAAGGTCATTTCCCTGGGTAGGGGGGAGTCCAGAACTCGGGGACATAGGTTTCTGGTGAGAGAGGAGAAATTTAAAGGGGACCTAAGGGGCAATTTTTTCACGCAGAGGGTGGTACGTGTATGGAATGAGCTGCCAGAGGAAGTGATGGAGGCTGGTACAATTACAACATGTAAAAGGCATCTGCATTGGTACACGAATAGGAAGGGTTTGGAGGGATACAGGCCAAATGCTGGCAAATGGGACTCGATTAGGTGGGGATATTTGGATGAGTTGGACTGAAGGGTTTGTTTCCATGCTGTACATTTCTATGAACCTATGAGTCATGTTGGCTTGCTGTGGATCAGATTTGCCCGATTCCCCTGCTCTATTGTTGTAGCTCAGTGAGCTTATTTCACTGAATAAAAACATTCTTCTTCGCATCTTGTCTAAAACCTTAAATCCATAACACCTAGATCTTTCACCCAAAGTCTCAGAAGACCATAGGGCTGCTCTCTCATTCAGGACAGATAACTGCTGGCGGGTTTCTCTGGCACATCTCAGGCAAGGGGAGAGGTTGAGAAGGTAGTACCTTCCTAAACAGGATTGAACCTGTGCTGTCAGCATCACACTGCATCAGGAAAGTAGATGTTTTACCATGAGCTAACTGAAACAGCTTTTGTCGTAATCAACCTGTCCCTCAGGTTCCTGTGCTCCAAGAAGAACATCAGCTTCACCACCCTAGGTGGCACGGTGGTTAGCACTGCTGCCTCACAGCACCAGGGTCCCAGGTTCGATTCCAGCCTTGGACGACTGCCCGTGTGGAATTTGCACATTCTCCCCTTGTCTGCGTGGGTTTCCTCCGGGTGCTCTAGTTTTCTCCCACAGTCCAAAGATGTGCAGGTTAGGTGAATTGGCCACGGCCATAGTGTTAGGTGCATTAGTCAGAGGGAAATGGGTCTGGGTGGATAACTCTTCGGAGGGTTGGTGTGGACTGGTTGGGCCGAAGGGCCTGTTTCCACACTGGGAATCGCTTAAAAAAAAAACTCACCCTGCAGCTGAAATCCCTTATCCATGGAACCATTCTGGTAAACCTCTATCCCTTTACATCCTTCCTAAAATGTGGTGACCAGAACTAGCCCTAGCCTAGTCAGAGCTTCGAAAAATATTCAGTATATCTTCCACTTTCTAACCTTAGGAAGTGCACCAGAGAACCATCACAAACGTCAGCCAATAGAAATGATAGCTTTCTCCTGAGGTATGCAGGTACATGCCCAGAGAAACCTCTGCTCTGAACCTTTCTCCATTTTGATTTCCATTCTCCAACTGTCTTTGCATGCAAGTCAAAAACCAACTTCTTAGAAAAGTGTAGACATTGGAATCAGCTGTCAATAATGAGCATTCTGCACTGTGGGGTACTCCTGCTGTAATGGACAAAACTATATTAGAATCAAAAAGTGCAGTGCTGGAAAAGCACAGCCGGTCAGGCAGCATCCAACGAGCAGGAGAGATGACGTTTCAAGCATAAGCCCTTCATCAGGAATGTGGGGGATACCCAAGGGAGCTGAGAGATAAATGGGGGTGGGGTGGGGTGGGGTGGGGGGGGGGGGAGAGAAAGGTAGCTGGGATAGGATAGGTGGTTGACATGTAAGTCCTGGGTCTTCCCCACCTCCAGATTCTAGTCACCTGATGCCTGGAGGAAGAACGCATCATCTTCTGCCTTGGGATCCTCTAACCACGCGGGATCAATGTCGATTTCACCAGTTTCCTCATCCTCCCCACACCCACCTTTCCTAGATCCAATCCTCCAACTCAGCACCACCCTCTTGAACTGTCCTATCTGTCCATCTTCTTTCCCACCTATCTATTCCACCCTCCACTCTGACCTGCCACTTTCACCCCCCGACCTTAATCTACCTATCGCACTCCCAGCTAAATTACCCCCCAGCCCCACCCCCTTCCCATCTCTCTCTCAGCCTCCTTGGGCCTCCCTCACATTCCTGAAGGGCTTATGCCTGAAACGTCAACTCTCCTGCTCCTCGAACACTGCCTGACCTGCTGTGTTTTTCCAGCACCACACTTTATGACTCTGATCTCCAGCATCTGCAGTCCTCACTTTCTCCTAAATACTATATTAGAGTTGGTCATTCACAGGATTTCTGTTCACTTTGTGATCAAGCCACCTGTGGTCATCAAATACTGCTTCACTAAATTGATGTAGC
Source organism: Hemiscyllium ocellatum (assembly GCF_020745735.1). Classification (NCBI taxonomy): domain Eukaryota; kingdom Metazoa; phylum Chordata; class Chondrichthyes; order Orectolobiformes; family Hemiscylliidae; genus Hemiscyllium; species Hemiscyllium ocellatum. The sequence continues at coordinate 27,608,953 of NC_083443.1, forward strand.
TGTGAGGTCTCAGAACATGAATATGCCCTATGTTCAGAAACAACTGTATTGATGTTGAGTTTGCAAATAGATGTTTTGATCTAAAGTTTATTGCATCTTATCTTAGAACACAACGATAACCAGCAAAGCAAAGTTCAAATATAAGGACAGCCAGAATAGTGAAAATACATATTCGATTTTGCTTTCACGGAATCTAATGCAAGTTTAGATTCTCTACTAGTAGACTGCTAACTAAAGCTGTTGAATTTAGTTCATTGAATGCAAAATTGCATACATTTCCTTTCAAGGATTATAAAGACTGTGGTGGTGCACAGCATTGACATTGGGGCAGCTGAGCCCTTAATTATTGTGCAAGTACAGACACACCTCAAATTGGCATAGACCACAGTAATCTGAGTACAGGAATGTTATCTGCATTATACAAAATTTACAACAAAATAAGGCCATTCAGCCCAGCTGGTCCCTGGCATTGCTTGTACTGCATATCAATTGTCTCTTGTTCTATTTCATGTCAGCATGCCCTCAAATTTCCCTTTATCACATGTACTTATTTAGATCCATGTATGGTAACTACCTCAAATGCATGACGTAAGCTCCATTTTCTAATAAAGCTCAGGCTATAAAAGATTTTCCTCAATTTTTACATTGGATTTCTTGGCTATATTAATCTCTGAGCTTTTGACTTACCATACTACGGAAATAACAAAAAAAGGAAACATTTTGTCTCTATCTACGCCATCTTCATTTTTAGTCCGCTCTCAAGTTCTGAATTTTGTAGCACAGAGACCCTTTGGCCCACTGCGCCATTTTCCAGCACTCTACCTGCTGCCTTCTATGCTATAGAGACAAACAGAACTGCAGATGCAGAAATCCAAAGTAGACAGGGAGGAAGTTGGAAGAACAGAGCTAGCCAGGCAGCATCAGTGGTGGTGAAGTCGACGTTTCAGGTGTAACCCTTCTTCAGTCCTGCCTCTCCCACCTTTTCAGGCAATAAGTTTCAGATACCTACCACTCTCTGGCAAACACAGCCAGTTTGTGATTTGTTTTTCCCACCCTCCCCCAATTAGGAAATTGAAGTCCTTTTATTCGTATTGAGAAACTAATGACATACAATGCGTATCAATACCCATCAGAGATTCCAACCAGTGGGCCCTGAGAACTGCCCAAGAAAGCTGAATTTCCACCAGACAATTGCCCTACTCCCTGGTGCCCTCAAAAAGGGTGCCTGACTTAGTCACTGTCAGGCACTTTGGTCAGTTCTGAGTTACTTAACCAGTTAATTATAGAGGGAAGATTGGACAGAAAACTCCCAGTGGAACATCTGACACCGTACGCCTGAATCCAACCTCTCAACCAACTCCCTGTCCAAACCTCATCACCAGATAATTGTCATTCTGGATTTGACTGGTTGGAAGGGGCTGTCAGGACTGCTGTACGTGTACATCCTGTCCTTCAGGATTCCCTCCAACAACATGCCCACTACCGACGTCAGGTTCCCTGGCTTGTCCTTACCACCCTCCTTAAACAGTGGCACCATGTTTGCCAACCTCCAGTCTTCCAACACCTCACCTGTGACTATCGATGATACAAATATCTCAGCAAGAAGCCCAGCAATCACTTCTCTAGCTTCCCACAGAGTTCTCGGGTACACCTTATCAGCTCCACCTTTACCCATTTCAAGACATCCAGCACTTCCTCCTCTGTAATCTGGACATTTTGCAAGATGTCACCATCTATTTCCAAACAGTCTATATCTTCCATATCCCTTTCCACAATAAATACCGATGCAAAATACTCATTTAGTATCTCCCCCATTTTCTGCGGCTCCACACAAAGACCACCTTGCTGATCTTTGAGGAGCCTTATTCTATCCCTAGTTATCCTTTTGCCCTTAATGTATTTGTAAAAACCCTTTGGATTCTCCTTCATTCTATTTGCCAAAGCTATCTCATGCCCCCTTTTTTGCCCTCCTGATATCCCTCTTAAATAAACTCCTACTTCCTTTATACTCGAAGGATTCACTCGATCTATCCTGTCTATACCTGACATATGCTTCCTTTTCTTAACCAAACCCTCAATCACTTTAGTCATCCAGCATTCCTTATACCTACCAGCCTTTCCTTTCACCCTGACAGGAATATACTTTTTCTGGACTCTTATTTCTGAAGGCTTCCCATTTTCCAGCCGTCCCTTTACCTGCAAACACCGGCCCCCAATCAGCTTTCGAACGTTCTTGCCGAATACTGTCAAAATTGGCCGTTCACCAATTTAGAACATCAACTTTTAGACCTGGTCTATCCTTGTCCATCACTATTTTAAATCCAATAGAATTAATGGTAGCTGGCCCCAAAGTGCTCCCCCACTGTCCCCTCAGTCACCTGCCCTGCCTTATTTCCCAAGAGTAGGTCAAGTTTTGCACCTTCTCTAGTAGGTACATTCAGATAGTGGAACCTGTGAAATATACAATATCATGGGTCATAACATTCTGGACTAACAGCATTTAGTATCTCCCCCATTTTCTGCGGCTCCACACAAAGACCACCTTTGGAGGTGTTTGTCCACCTGACAACGACTTGAAGAAGGAGCAGCACTCCGAAAGCTAGTGCTTCCAAATAAACCTGTAGGACTATAAGTGTTTAATTCAGCTGCAACCATAAACTGGGTTACTGACACACAAGCAGTGAAATTCAACAAATTTAATTTTTCATTTTTTAAACTGACTTTATCTACATGAATACTTGGATAACAACTTCTTTTCTTCTTGTACATGATCTAAAAATCAAACGAAGTCCTCAGTCAGGGCTATTTCTAATAACATTAACTGGCACTTCACATCAGAGTAAACTCATTACAGAGACAGCATTTCTGACAAATATGCATAATAATAATGAAACAGACAATAAATTAACTAGCCATGTCTGGCATAGCAATAACTACATTTGTGCAAAACGTTCAATACTGTTAGTATTACTATTTATAAAAATAATAGATTATATAATATTAATACCACAGCATACAAAACTGTTTAGATATTTCTTTTAGCTTTGCAAAATAAATAGTGGCATAGGCACAAATGGCCTCCTTCTACATCAACATGACTTCAGAGATGCTAATTACTAGTGTCATGGTTAAGTGTAGCCAGCTGCTTGAGAGGAAGAAAACCATTCCCCTCTTATCTAACTTAGGTTCATAATGCACCCATGACTTTACATTTCAGATGAGGTTACATTATCCACAGTTACAGGCATTAGCAGAAATTGAAAACCACTGGTGTACAAAATATAACCAAACAGGAAAAGAACTCATGGATCAAACTAACAATAAATGACCAGGAGAAAATGAGAACTGCAAATGCTGATGAGTCAGAGCAGAAAAGTGAGGCACTGAAAAAGCACAACAGGTCAGGTAGCACCTGAGGAACAGGAGAGTCGACATTTCAAGCATAAGCCCTTCATCAGGAATGTGGGGGTAGCTGGGAAGGCAGTGGGTAGATGCAGGTGGGGAGTGATTGTTTTCGGTTGGCGGGGAGGGTAGAGCAGATAGATGGGAAGGAAGATGGACAGGTAGGACAAGTCAAAAGGGCGGTGCAGAGTTGGAGGGTTGGATCTGGGACGAGGTGGACGGTGGGAAGACGTGATTTGGAAACTGGTGAGGTCGATGTTAATGCTGTGTGGTTGAAGGGTCCCAAGGTAGAAGATGAGGCATTCTTCCTCCAATCATCGGGTGGTTTAGGCTTGCAGTGGGGGTGGCCCAGGACTTGCATGCCCTTGACAGCGTGTGTGTGTGTGTGTATATGGGGGTGGAATTGGAAGTGGTCAGCCACTGGGCAGTGGGGTTGTAGGGAGCATGTGTCCCAGAGATGGTCCCTGAAACACAGCTGGCCCGGTCTCTCTGACGTAGAGGAGGCCACATCAAAAGCAACGGACACAGTAGAGGTGGTGGGTGGAAGTACAGGAAAATCTCAACCGGAGGTGAAAAGATCCTTTGTGGCCTTAGACAGAGGTGAGAGGTGTGGGTGTAGGTTTTACACCTCTTGTAGTATCAAAGAAAGGTGCTGAGTGTGGAGGGTGGGGTGTGAATCTAACAAGTGAGTAATGGAGGGAATGGTTTCTGTGGAATGCAGATAAGGGATGGGAGAGAAATATATCTCTGGTGGTGGGATGATTGTAGTCAGCAGAAATGGCAGAGGATAATGTTCTAAAACTGGAGACTGGTGGCATGGAAGGTTGGAGGAGTGTTTAAGGCTGAGATGTGGGAAGTGGAGGAGATGTACTGGAGGGTATTATTGATCATATGGGAGGAGAATTATGGTCATGGAAATAGGCGGCCACCTGGGATGTCCTCTGCACCGACCTGCCCACTCCATTCTCCCCACCAACCTAACAATCATCCCGCACCTGCATGTATCTACCACATTCCCACCTACTGCACCCCCCAGCCCCACACTCTTATTTATCTCTCAGCCCTCTAACCTCCATTAAGCAAGCAAAGTCCATGGCACATAATACTCAAATGATGAGTGTCTGCATTTTTAGTGTACCATGCAATTAATTTAAAATAATTCTTTGGCATCCATTTATTTAAATGTGAATTGCTTCAAAAGTGTGCAAGTTAAGTTCAGCTCTTCCACCCATTTGTTCAACAAAAGACAGTTGTGCGTACAAAATATTCCAATATGTTCAGGCCCCACTTTGCTCAAATAAGCACTTGGGAGTTTTAACACAATGTGTTATAAATCAGTGTGTTATGTCCCACCAACACTTGGGAGACATAGGGAAGTGGTTCAGCAGTCGATTCCATAGTTAGTAAGCAAAGAGTGAGGTACAGTGCCTTTGGCATGAGGTAACATGTCCATCTCACTACTCACCGATTTATAGAAGGATTACACAAATTAAAGAAAAATATTTAATGGGAGGAGGCAGCAATATCAATTTGATGACATGGTTCTAGTGATACAATGAACTTTTAAATAAAACAAGCAGTCACCGTGTATTCTGAAAACAACTGTGACATCTGCAGTCAATGCAAGTGCTCACGTCAAACACCCTATACATTTCATCCCATGCCTGTGTCAAATTGCAGTTTCTTCAAGTAACTTAAGAACTTCCTCTACCCACAGGAGGACTTTTTCCAAAAGTTTAAAATGATTTCAATCCTCTGATTATTCTCTTACCACGGTTCTTTGTCATTGTTTGGACTGTAAACTGTTAATATTGAGTCAAAGATAGCCAAAGCTCTCAACATAACAGAACTAGCCTTTTTGATTTATGGGGTTAATCAATCATACCTCAACTGCAAGATTCATATTTTATAAAGCTTGGGAAATGACTGAAAACCTGAGAAACTGAGCTGCTGAATTTTGAAATGGAGCTTTGGTGTCCCTCAGGCACCAATTAACCCTGCTCCAACATTGGCACTGTCAATCACTGAGCAGTGTACAAGAAACCCTGAAGCACTGCACCTCCAGTGACCAAATGATAAACGATCAAGTAACCTTGAAAAGACAGAGGATGCATTTCCAAGTTGGCACATAATGAATCTTCAAAAAAAAAGGTCTACAATGGCAACCCCCAAGGTACAATACAGACGGCATGCCTCAAGAACATATTTATGGACATGGTTTTTATAGCTTCTTCTACCATCCGTCCAGATGGATATAAAAGTTAGACAGTCTTTCCCTGTTACGTTAGACCCATATGCAGCACATTTCAGGACTGGAAACTCTTCTGCTTTCAAATTATTTTGTCAGTTTTAATTCTCCACACTCAACATCTGGAATATATTAAAAATAACTTTCCCAATATAACATTTCTATTGCCCCAATGTATTGTGGCAACTGTTTTATACAATAAAATACACACCTGCATTAATGTAATACGCTTACACTAGCTGGTCCTATTACAAATGCAGATAAAATGTCATAAAAACAACAGAAAGCACTGGTTTTACAGAGGGCTAAATTACAGCATGTCATAGCTTCATTACCCTTTTAACTGAAGTACCCCATGACCTGAAGTCTACACTTGATCTTACCTCAACGTGGCAATGCCAGAGCAGAGCAGATTAGCTAGTGCAACTGAATTCAAGTAAAGTTGCATTGAGCTTATATAAAACCTTGGTTGGACCATGTTTGGATTACAATATGATTAGATTAGATTACTTAAAGTGTGGAAACATGCCCTTCGGACCAACAAGTCCACACCGACCCTCCGAAGCGTAACCCACCCAGACCCATTCCTCTGCCCTAACACTACGGGCAATTTAGCATGGCCAATTTACCTGACCCGCACATTTTTGGATTGTGGGAGGAAACCGGAGCACCCGATGGAAACCCACACAGACACGGGGAGAATGTGCAAACTCCACACAGAGGCGGGAATTGAACCCGGGTCTCTGGCGCTGTGAGGCAACAGTGCTAACCACTGTGCCACCGTGCTGCCCAATATGGTGGAGGATTCTGATATTCACGTTGCAAAAAAGGTTTAAGAAAAAAAAGGATAAGAGCTAAAACAAAAGATTCACAAAGATGGTAAAGCCAAGATACAGATATTGGGGAATACCATTCATATGAGGGAGTCTTCTTTAGAACAGGAGGACGAGAAGTACTTAACAGAGCAGGTTAAGATTGAGATGCTTTTTGTTCTTTCATGGATGTAGGTGAAGCTACAAGGCCAGCACCTGTTACTCATCCTCAAATACCCTGAAAGGAGGTCACTTCAGAGGGAGATTAGCATTCAGCCTCATCGCTGCTGGCCTGGAATCAACGTAGTTCAAACCAGGATCTCCCTCCCTAAAACGTATCAGTGAATCAGATGAAGTTTTACAACAATTGATGATAGTCTAGCTGATAACAGCCATAAAACTCTTTATAAACCCAGGTTTAATAATTGTACTTGAATTCATGCCATGTTAGGAGTTAACATGGCATCACAACATTAACCTAGACCTCTGGATTACTAGTCCAATGGCAGTACTACCATCAGGCTACCAATTTCTTCAATGTAGACAACATTTGGAGGAATCATAAATATAACAGTCGCTTCAAATGGGAATCCTGGAGAAACTTCTTCACTTAGAAAATGGCAAGAATGTGAACTCAACAATGAAGCAAATAGAATTAAGGTTTCCAAGGGGAAGCTACATATTCACAAGATTGAGGGAAAAAAAAAGCTTATATTGATAGAGGCTTATGTTGGACCAAATGATGCATTTGTATGCTGCAGAAATCATGTAAATTTCTTGTTTAAAACTCTTTTTGTCCTTCTGAAAGGAATAAAGAATATTAAATTTAACTTGTATAAATGTTAAATGTTGTAATATTCATGATCATTTAAAAATATTTATCTCTATATATTGCAGAAGAGGGTATTTAAGTTGTAACCTTTGCCTGATTGGAGGCGATAATATGCTTGAAACTTACCTTCACATTTTAAAACTTCAAACTCAAACCATGTCCTGCGAATTGAAACCAGTTTTGCACTAACCATTTAGCACCATATTTAGCACAAATGGAAACAGCAAGACCATTGATTCCTACAAAAGCTATAAGAACTTGTTTTCAATAAAAAATATATCTATATATAAAAAAGTGTCCATAAAGTTAATGAGAATTGCATTCTCAAATTGCGATACAAGTGGTAGTGTTTTTCCAACGGCCCGATTCTCAAGCAGTAGTCCAACTGTCAGTGTCTGTTCCTCTTCATTATTAGTTGATGAACATAATCCCATAGTTTACTTGGGTCAGTCTCATTTTGGTGAATCATATTGCTTAAGGCTTCAGCTTGGTCGAGACTCTGCCAGTAATCTTGATGCCACATTTCTTTCCAACTGTGAGGAAAGAATCAAACAAAGATTAGCATGTTAAGGCAGGGGGAAATTAGCATGAAACAGTTTGGTCAGTAATCCTGTAGAATAATCCGAAATTGCAGGCAGAGTGAAGTTTAAATCCACTGCATTGAATTAAACCACAAATTACCCCAAGGCCTTTGCCCTCTGTCGGACCTGAAGTAGATTGTCTTCTTTGAAGAACTTCCTGATACCAATCCTAAATTTTCCCATTGCTAGTCTGAGCTTGGAACCACAGCAGTAATTTGAAGAATGAGCAAAATTTGACTGTCGATCAATATTTTTTATGGCAATGAGAAATGGAAGCAACTATTTTGCAAAGTGGCTCACCACAATGCACCAGTCATTCCAAATGTGGCAGTCTAGATGGTTCAGCTGGCTTTTCCTGCCTGTCAGTTTGTATATTCAATACTGCCTTTTTAAAAATATTCCATGGCTCTAGTACAAGACTAGAGTTTCAGTCTCATTTTCAAAAACTAACTCAACTTAAACTCCTATGAACATACAAGCTCCCTTTCCACATCCAATTCATTTACAGTTAGAGTATAAAGGCACATATTGGCCTCTTGCATGATGCTAGATGTAATTGCTCTACAGTGGCCGTATCTTCATCTGCGTGAGCCATAAGCTCTGGAATTCCTTCCTTAAAATCTGTTTGTCCCTCCTTTTTAAGATGCACTTTAAACCCTCTGGCTAAGCACCATGTTACCTGTCCGATTATCTTCATGTATTAGTGTTGAATCCTGGCTGATAATACACCTGTGAAGCATCTTGAAACAGTTTACTATGATACAAATGCAAGATTTTGTTGATTTTCTGACCATATTCTTAATTTGAAGTTGCACTACTTATTCTTACCTATCTAGAACTGTTCTATCTACTTGCCCAATCTGACGACGTAATGACTTTGTTTTCCTTTTTTTAAAAAAGGGGCAGATACTTTTACCAAACGGCAACAGCACTCAATAATAAATTTTCTGAGCATACTTCAAGACTTTGTATGACCATGTAGAATTGAAGATTTTGCTTTAATTATTCAAATATTTGAAATACATCTTTTATGAACACAATGAATCATCCACCCTTGTTGCACACTAGCTAACAAAATTGATTTCTTTTGGAAAAATGCATTTTAAAAGTAATATACAAAGCATTGAATAATGTAATTAGAATTTGGCAGAGCAATAAATTTGGAATATTAACAGAATAGGTACAATTGCATTTGAGTTGTGCAGCACCCAACTGTACTGTAGACAGGAACAGGATATTCAACTCCATGCTCCATGTGGTTAAATGAACAGAGGTAAGACGACTTATTATGATTCACGATTCCTCAATTCCATGACTTAGCTTTGAGGACTAAACTGCAAAGATAGCCATAATGCAGTAGGATAGTCAACATTTGATTGACTTTCACTGGAATCGACACAGAGGGTGGAAAGTTGGGGTACTTTGACAGTAGCATTTTGCTGCTGTCAAGTCTTTGTTTTGCTTGTAATCAATCAAGGAGAAAGAAAATTCAACACTTCATGAATCAAGACAACAAGGTGACTTTGCAATGAGGAATGAAACTGGGCAGAGGAGAGTAGACAATAACTGGAAGGTTTCCAACTGATTTTATTCCAGGATGGGCAATTTCTTTAATGGACGTTTTACACAAATGAAGTCTGGCTGCACTAAATGGTGGGATGACTCAAGAGTCTGAACATATCAGCGCTGAACTTCTAAAATTGTCAGACATACATCTAAAAATACAGAGAAGCTAGGTTTAATGGCTTGTTGCAATAGAACAATATCAAATCATTCCATCTTGTGAAAAAGCTTTCTTCGTGAAAACTGGCCCCATAAATTCAGACAATGTGGCAGCTATTTCCTACCTTAAAAGAAGTCTCCTTGCATTTAATCCTCTTGTTCCTTATTAAATCCCCATGATGATAATAATGCCCTGGCTACTGTATAAGAAAAGGTTTGCATTTAAGTATAACCTTTCACAAACTCAGATAATCAAGGCAATCCTTAAATACCAGTACCAATATTTCAGTGGGTAGGAAGATAGGTGCCTAACTGAAGGCCGTAGGGAAAACAAACTACACAGTGCCAAGTATGCCATCAAACCCAAGACCTGGAGCAAATTATATGTGGATTTGCAAGCCTATGAAATTCTGTCTTGCTGCAGAATCCCGGTGCCCAAGCTGTGATTGACTGCACCAGTCATAAACAAATTATCATCATCTGCAGGATCAAAACCATGGAACTCTTGGTCCCCTCATTAATCCATTCAAAATAAAAATCAATCGGATTTTCAACTTTAAATCTTACACGAGCTTATCAATTATCCTGATTTCCCAACTTCAGACAGACAATCTAATTGGCACATTTAGTAATTTCCTGCACCTCAGCTCTCAATGTGATCTGAAAAGCATACTCTAGATCAAAGTAATTTTACAAATGTACCCTTAATTACAGTGAATTTCATTAAGCATGCTATGCTTGATTCAACAGACCTATCCATGATCCTTTGATACATTTTCAATAAGACAGTGTCCACACAGCTGTGGCTTATAACCCTGACAACAGTCCACCATAATTCTGTTGCATAGAATTATCAACCATCTTACTAATTGGTTCTCAATATTCAAATTCATCTATTGCTGAAGGAGAGTATGGTACTTTCTTCTGATACTTTAAAAACCATTCTGCAAAGTTTTTTTTTTAAAAACATCTAGTCAAAGCCATCTTTTCACTGCCCAATGATCAACATAACCAATGAAACAGTCATGGGTAAAATGAAGTAATAACTTACTTGAAAGCACCTCCCAAACCCATGCATGACATCTATACCAGGTGCACCATCACCTGCTAGTTCCCTTCCAAGTCACACTGACTTGGAACTATATTCCTGTTCCTCCACTGCAGCCAAGTAAAAGTCCTGTAACTCCTTATTCAACAGCACTGCAGATACTGGTATAGTAAATCGGTGTCTGCAGTTCACAACAGCAGCTCATCACCTTTTCAAAGGCAATTAGGAGGAGTCAAATATTGGCCATGACAACGATATTCCCCTGAACAAGTATAAATGTTCATCTAATTTCAAATTAATTCAATGTGAATTTGTTATACATTATGTTCACAGGAATTCTCATCTTTCAGAATCAAGTCTGTGGATTTTGAAAAAAACCCCAACAGAAGAACAGATCTTGAAATTGGTTGTTACTTTTTTTAAAATGTAGGGCTCAGAGACAAGCTTTTCACATCCAGCTCTACGACATCTGGTAACAGAAATGGCAAACTACCATCACCAAAACAGAAAGCAGCCATCCGTCAATGTAATGTTTAGCCTCAACTCTTGAAAAGACAGGACTCAGCTAATGTTGTACTCTCTATGCAACATAATTTCTAATTAAACTCCATAGCACATTTCATTGAAATATTTGTATTGGGAATGCAATTATTAGTGGTGGAAAATATCTCACCAAAGCGACTTCATTTTAAGTCTACTATACTTTGTTTCTCTTCGGTCAAAACATGGTCATCGCTGTAGTTACTGCGCTTCATTTTTATCTCACTAACATATCAATATCATTAGACATTCAGGGCATTGTCGTAGAACACCAGTCATGAACACATCTTTATGAATAGGTTTGAATAAAATGGAAACAAAACTCACTTTTATAGGGTTGGGAAGAGACTGCTACACTCACCGAGACTCCACACTTTACCACTCTCAATCTTTTTTCATATAAGCTAACCTATGAACACCTCCTTATTCTTCTTAAACTGAGTCAGAAACCACCTATAGCCCCATGATTTATTTCCTGCCTCCATAAAGAGGTTGCTTCTAAGAGAAAGTAACATGAGCAAATTATGCTGGGAAAAAGTCAAACCACAGTATTTTGTGAAAGTTGTAATAAAATTGTGTCAACGCATAAACACACCATTTATTTGATAAAATATTAGGTGTTTTGCTTTAAGGGTGCTGTAAATGCAAGTTATTTTAAATATCTGCAGGAATGGCTTTCCAATAGTTTCATATTGATGGCAACAACAAAAATACTCATCTGCGGAGTCCTCATTTGCATATTGACTTCTTATAATGTACTTTGAAAACCCTCCAGGGTCTATGCAGTTGCCATGCAACTGTTGTAAAATCCCAGAGCCAGAATTTCAATCGTACGTGAACTACAAAATACATCAAGCAAATTAAAAAATGACAGCAAACATGCAGGTCAACATTAGCATGGGTACTAACTCACCTTAGTTTTGTGTGGTTTAATCCTTAACTCTTAGCATTATCAGCAACTCCCTATCGTCTCATTTCAGCATGCCAAAGTTCAAAACCAAGCTTCTAATTCAAACTCTCCTAATCTCCCATTATTTCTCTATTAAACAAGGAAAATGTTTCATTAAGTTTCAAGCTCAAAGGATTTGGAACATCAACAGAAGTGTCAGTTAAAAACTGACAGCTGGCTAAATAGCTCATATTATTGTAATTTCCTTAAGCATCCACTCCTTGCTTGGTCTTGCCCTGTACAGATCATAATCAACACACTTTAATACATCACCAGCTGCAGCAGGTAATCCAGAAACTTTAGGCCGCACATTTCATGCAGAGATCTGAAAACGTGATGGGAATAATTACAACTGGACTGAAATAAAAAAAATGCTGAAGCAGCTTAAGTTACCACACCCAGAAAGAAATAACTTAAAAATCATAGAATGAGCTGTACCAGAGGTCATTCAGCCCACTGTAACTGTATGGTAGGTCGCCCCTGCCTCTATCCTTGTGACTGACTGAGGTACACATTGTAGTTTTTTAAAAAAAGTTATTCTGCCTCCCATCATCTCATGCTGTAGTCATTACAACCATGTCAATCAGCTCCTAGAATCCTTTTAAGCAGGTTTGGCAGCAAAATCATGAAGGGATCACAGAGAATTCATAGATACAGCTCTTGGTTAGTCTGCCTTTTGCAAATCAACTCAAAAAAAAATTGCATTTAGGTGTACTATTCAATTTATGCAATGGGCACAGAGCATTTCACCCACACACAGGCATGAAAAGGCTGACGGCTGCAGTATGCCCTTACCCAAGGTTTAACCTGGTACACAGCAGCAGCCTCAACTTTCCCATTAAGAAAGTAAAATAGAATTAAAGCATACATTGAATTGTACATTAAACAAAAATAACATTCTTTTATAGAAAAAAAATGTTTGTTATAACACAGCATAAATGTCAGAAGGGAAAAAGTTGAGAATCGGGATCTGGGCACTGCCCAAGACATTCTACGTCTTAAATTAAAAGAAAGAACTATGGAAGATGGAAATAAATCACGGAAAAGCTCAACTGATCTGCCACCAGTGAAGGGAAAACAGTCAATTTTTAATTCCAGAGACCTGAAATTGGGTCACTGGACTTAAAATGTTGCTGCTAGACCTGCTGACTTTTTTTTGCTTGTTACACTCTACTTTAAAGTGTGCTTTTCTACACTGTTCCGTTTGTTCCAAACATTTTCAAATTCTGTCCTTTTGTAGTTCCTCCCCATTAAACCCATTTCTAATTAATGATATGGCACAGTAATGAAAGGTGTGAACTATCTATATTTTAGTAGAACAGAGGCATGCGGGCTTTGGTTTGTGTAGCTGATGGGGCTAAATTTTAGCTTGTAATTTTTTTTTAGGGTTCCAACTGTAGTGTAATGGTAATGGCCCTACCCCTGGACTGGAAGGCTTGGGTTCAATTCACATATGCTCCAATGGTGCATAATAATATCTCTGAACAATAGGTTAAATTTTAAAAATTAGGCGTTTCTGCAAGACAGGTGATTTGGTGTTGGAAAAGAAATGATTGGGTGCATTTGTGAGTTCTGGGTATATAAAATAAGTGTTTCTGTTGTCATGCTGATGTATTTTAAAGAACAGTCAGAGCTAGTTCTTGGAGGCTAATGGGAAATTGTTCACAAGGAGAGTTTTATCAGGGGACAAAGTAAGCAGTTATACATTAAGCTCCCAGTTTAGATGGTCAGAGATTGATTTGTGCTTTCCATGAAGGGAAACATCCATAGCTTGAAAAGAATAGCTTTTGGATTTCATTTTAGATTAGATTACTTACAGTGTGGAAACAGGCCCTTCGGCCCAACTAGTCCACACCGACCCACCGAAGCGCAACCCACCCATACCCCTACATTTACCTCTTACCTAATACTACGGGCAATTCAGCATGGCCAATTCACCTGACAAGCACATCTTTGGACTGTGGGAGGAAACCGGAGCACCCGGAGGAAACCCACGCAGACACGGGGAGAACGTGCAAACTCCACACGGTCAATCACCTGAGGCGGGAATTGAACCCGGGTCTCTGGCGCTGTGAGGCAGCAGTGCTAACCACTGTGCCACCCACAACTTTTTGGCAACTCTGCAGAAATCTTGGTCAAAGCTGGATGTATAAACCAACTGTCCTTATGAAAGGAGATCACTTTGGATGGTTAAGAAATAGGTTCCTTAGTACAAGTTGATGGCAGTCACCTACCTGTCATTTTCAGGAATCTCATCAATGCTTCCATGCCCAGGGACTGGAAGTGGACAGCCCATATGATTGTAAGCAGCTATTCGAGGGGCTGGCATTTTAAACTTATCTGGCTGCTGTCTGTGAGCTTCCTCTGCCTGCAATCTTTCATTTTCCTTCTCACAAACAAAGCATTCAAATCCATTCAAATAGTTAGGCTTGTTAATATCATTCACGCCCCATTCCCTCTTTTCCAAACTCTCCAGCAGCAAAGTGTTAGTGATGCCACCTGGCTGTTTGTACTCTAGATACTTCAAATACTCATTGTCATTTTGGTCAAGGAAGTTGATATAGTCTGCTAAATCCTTTGGCGATTCAAAGTCGTCGATTAGAATTACAGAATGTGAATTGGGCATCCAATCCTGGACCACTGGGGAACCGCGATAGATCGGCACAGCTCCCAAGTGCATTGGGCGCCATAGTTTCTCAGTCATATAATCGTCACATATCGCGTTCTCCATGGCGAGGTGAAATTTGTACTGGCTTATGAAATTCATGAACTCTGCATCTTCAGTTGTGGCTGTTAGTGTGTCGACCAATCGATCATTAGGCAGATTCTTGTTTTGCAGGCACTGGCCGTAAGAATCAATCTACATGTGGGAGAAGGAAAGAAAACAAAGTTGAGTGAAGGTCAGTCAATATGTATCTCTAGGGTCATTTTATATTACAGTTGAGGTAACAGAAATTACTCTTTGGTTTAATGATAGTAGAGGTGAAATCTGGGCAGAATAAAAGAAAAATATGTGGATAGCTCATACCGAGGGGAGAACAAAAGACCTTTTTATGGCTGTAAAGAGTGTCATATCAAGGATAATCAGAGGGTGACACAGATATCCTGTTTTCACAATGACGGTTCTCAGTAAATGCCTTGATGTTTTGAACTATCTTTAGGAAACTGTCAGATGTCCTGTTTTACACTTTCCAGTTAAAACTTTAAACCAATGCTGGAGGAGAAAGTGCGTGAAAATTCTTCCTGTCAAACAACCTCATTGCAGACAACCTGTATCCTCACCCCCACAAGCCCCTTGACATCTTTGAACTTGCTGTGAAGAAGTCTTTTAAATAATCCACAGAATAGAGGCTGCCATCTCTGGTTGGACATATCATAGCTCGGACAAACAGACATCAGACTCAAAACATTAACTCTGCTTTCTTCCCACAGATACTGCTGGACTTGCTGAGTTTCACCAACAAATTTCTTTTTTGTTGCAGATCTCCAGTTCTTTGCTTTATTTTATATTTGACAGATGTTATCACATGTTCTCCCAGCATCCACTACCAACCCCAGAAACCTGCCATTGGTCTGTCAACATGGTAACTACTAAAAACCAGTTTTCAGTTGTTTCCTGGGTTTGACCCTTGCCTGTCTGGTCACACTAGTTAAGTAGCAACTCAATTTCACACAAAACCTGCTCTTCTTGTTGTGTTAACACAAGTTCACTAGTATCAAAACTCTAATTTAGAACAATTAATTTCAGTCAGTCATTGTTAACACTAGAAACTTAATGTAATCATGAGGTACATTTGATCACCAAAACCACTAAGGATTCTGCCTTAGCATTGGAAAATGTAGTAGACTGTAATGATTGCGACGAGGTCAGTCAAGTAGACACCATAGAATACGAATCCCCTGATTGGGACTGTTAATCTGGTCCATCTTAGTCAAACACGGGCCCTCAGTTCCTTCATCCTGATCATGAATTTATAGTGTGAAACACTGTGGTCTTAACACTGAGCCCTGTGGAACTCCACTAGTCACCAGAAGCCATCCTGAAAAGACCCCTTCATCTCCACTCTGCCTTCTGCTAGTGGGCCAAACCTCTCTCCTTACCAGCAGTTTGTTTCTAATATCACAGGCTCATAGCTTCCTTGCCAAAGGCCTTGTGGCTTTAACTGGATGGCAGTTAAACTATCAAACAAAATATTTCAAAAAAACAAGGTTATGATGCTCCTAAAGCTACTGAACATCGAAACCCAACATTTTCAAAAACAAATATGATATATTAGCCTAAAGGTTGTAAGATTAAATGTTTAAATATAAATGAATTTAAATTTCAAATAAAACTAAATCAATAGCTACTGTGACCGCAATACTGCAGCAATCAGTATAGAATAATTCAAACAGCTTTAATGTTTGTAGTCTACAATTGACTGTACCCAGTGCTGAAGTG
Organism: Hemiscyllium ocellatum; assembly: GCF_020745735.1. NCBI lineage: Eukaryota > Metazoa > Chordata > Chondrichthyes > Orectolobiformes > Hemiscylliidae > Hemiscyllium > Hemiscyllium ocellatum. The sequence goes on from NC_083443.1 coordinate 27,625,528, forward strand.
AATATTGTGATATTGCCTCCTATTTGTAGATTTACACTGCCACCTACTGTGATGATTTGGAGATGCCGGTGTTGGACTGGGGTGTACAAAGTTAACAATAGTGATAGCTAGACAATATGTTGAAGGTGTTGACCCCCTGTGTTCTCTGTTTAAACCTGATGTTTAGATTGACTCTAATCTAAAAATAAAATAACAGAGTTTTACATAATTTCATGCAGTGTTTGAGCTCAGAGTTCTACATGAATGTATGCAGTTTTACAGCAAAGTGCAATGTAACTCTGCAAGTACAAACGCACCCCACAAAATGTGTGCGCGCATGTGGGTTTTTGTCTGCGGGCGTGTGTGTGTGTGTGTGTCTCCCCGTCTGGGGTCGGGGTTGCGAGTGTGAGAAAGTGTGTGTAGTGAATGCAGAGTGTCTTAAGCCTGTGAGGGGGTGCATGTTTGAGTGTGGGAGTGTGTGCGTGCGTCTGTGTGTACCTGTGTCCGTGTGTGTGTGTGTGTGTGTGTGTGTACAGTGCAATGGTGATCAGCCCACGCACCAACCTCTTCCCCTCGGCCCGCAATGAACCCCCCCCCCCCCAATACCCCTCTGCCTGCACCAACCCCCACCTCCCCCCCGCAAGAGCCCCCCTTCACTGACTCCCCCCACCGCTGACTGCACTGACCTCCCCCCTCACTGACCCTCCCCCTCCACCCCTCAGCCCGCACTGACCATCCCCCGCCTCAGCCCGCACTGACCCCTCCCCCTTAGCCCGCACTGACCACCCCACTCACTGACGCCAACTCATCACTGACCCTCCCCCTCAGCCCGCACTGACCCTCCCCCTCCCACTCAGCCCGCACTGACCCCGCTCATCACTGACCCTCCCCCTCCCACTCAGCCCGCACTGCCCAACCCCCTCACTGACCCCCCGCCCACCCCTCGCACTGATCCCCCCACTCAGCCCGCACTCCCCACCCCCCTCACTGATCCCCCCCACTCAGCCCGCACTGACCACCCCCCCCTCACTGATCCCCGCCACTCAGACCGCACTGACCACCCCCCTCACTGATCCCCCCAACTCAGCCCGCACTGACCACCCCCCCTCACTGATCCCCGCCACTCAGCCCGCACTGACCACCCCCCTCACTGATCCCCGCCACTCAGCCGGAATGACCACCCCCCTCACTGATCCCCGCCACTCAGCCCGCACTGACCACCCCCCTCACTGACGCGCACTCAGCCCGCATTGACCACCCCCACAATGACACCCCCTCAGCCCGCAGTGACCACCGCTCTCACTGACCCACCCTCACTCAGCCCGCACTGACCACCTCCTCACTGACCCCACCCTCACTGACCCCCCACTCAGCCCGCACTGACCACCCCCCTCATTGACGCCCCCACACTCAGCCCGCACTGACCACCCCCGCACTGACCCCCACTCAGCCCACACTGACCCCCCCAGCCCACACTGACCACCCCCGCACTGACCACCCCCGCACTGACCCCCCTCAGCCCACACTGACCACCCCCGCACTAACGCCCCCTCAGCCCACACTGACCACCCCCGCACTGACCCCCCCATCAGCCCACACTGACCACCCCCGCACTGACCCCCCCATCAGCCCACACTGACCACTCCCGCACTGACCACCCCCCCAGCCCACACTGACCACCCCTGCACTGAACACCTCTCAGCCCGCACTGGACCCCCCCCTCCTCCCCACCTGCACTGAACACACTCCTCCCCACTGCACTGATCCTCCCCCCACTCCTCCCACCCCGCACTGATCCTCCCCCCACTCCTCCCACCCCGCACTGATCCTCCCCCCACTCCTCCCCCCCCGCACTGATCCTCCCCCCACTCCTCCCCCCCCGCACTGATCCTCCCCCCACTCCTCCCCCCCCGCACTGATCCTCCCCCCACTCCTCCCCCCCGCACTGATCCTCCTCCCCCCACTCCTCCCCCCCGCACTGATCCTCCCCCCCTGCACTGACCCTCCCCCCCGCACTGATCCTCCCCCCCCCTGCACTGACCCTCCCCCCCTCCTCCCCCCCCTGCACTGACCCTCCCCCCCTCCTCCCCCCCCTGCACTGACCCTCCCCCCCTCCTCCCCCCCTGCACTGACCCTCCCCCCCTCCTCCCCCCCTGCACTGACCCTCCCCCCCTCCTCCCCCCCTGCACTGACCCTCCCCCCCTCCTCCCCCCCTGCACTGACCCTCCCCCCCTCCTCCCCCCCTGCACTGACCCTCCCCCCCTCCTCCCCCCCTGCACTGACCCTCCCCCCCTCCTCCCCCCCTGCACTGACCCTCCCCCCCTCCTCCCCCCCTGCACTGACCCTCCCCCCCTCCTCCCCCCCTGCACTGACCCTCCCCCCCTCCTCCCCCCCTGCACTGACCCTCCCCCCCTCCTCCCCCCCTGCACTGACCCTCCCCCCCCCCTCCCCCCCTGCACTGACCCTCCCCCCCTCCTCCCCCCCTGCACTGACCCTCCCCCCCTCCTCCCCCCCTGCACTGATCCTCCCCCCACTCCTCCCCCCCGCACTGATCCTCCCCCCACTCCTCCCCCCCCGCACTGATCCTCCCCCCACTCCTCCCCCCCCGCACTGATCCTCCCCCCACTCCTCCCCCCCCGCACTGATCCTCCCCCCACTCCTCCCCCCCGCACTGATCCTCCCCCCCCTGCACTGACCCTCCCCCCCGCACTGATCCTCCCCTGCACTGACCCTCCCCCCCTCCTCCCCCCCTGCACTGACCCTCCCCCCCTCCTCCCCCCCTGCACTGACCCTCCCCCCCTCCTCCCCCCCTGCACTGACCCCCCCCCCCTCCTCCCCCCCTGCACTGACCCCCCCCTGCACTGACCCTCCCCCCCTCCTCCCCCCCTGCACTGACCCTCCCCCCCTCCTCCCCCCCTGCACTGACCCTCCCCCCCTCCTCCCCCCCTGCACTGACCCTCCCCCCCTCCTCCCCCCCTGCACTGACCCTCCCCCCCTCCTCCCCCCCTGCACTGACCCTCCCCCCCTCCTCCCCCCCACCACCGGACCCCCATCTCCTCCTCCTCCTCCCCCCCACCACCGGACCCCCATCTCCTCCTCCTCCCCCCCCCCACCACCGGACCCCCATCTCCTCCTCCTCCCCCCCCCCCCCACCACCGGACCCCCATCTCCTCCTCCTCCCCCCCACCACGGACCCCCATCTCTCCCCCACCAAACCACCGGACCCCCCGCTCCCCCCCCGCACTGGACCCCCCCTCCTCCCCTCCCGCACTGATCCTCCCCCCCCGCACTGATCCTCCCCCCACTCCTCCCCCCCCCGCACTGATCCTCCCCCCACTCCTCCCCCCCCGCACTGATCCTCCCCCCCTCCTCCCCCCCTGCACTGATCCTCCCCCCCTCCTCCCCCCCTGCACTGATCCTCCCCCCCTCCTCCCCCCCTGCACTGATCCTCCCCCCCTGCACTGATCCTCACCCCCTCCTCCCCCCCTGCACTGATCCTCCCCCCCCTCCCCCCCTGCACTGATCCTCCCCCCTGCACTGATCCTCCCCCCCTCCTCCCCCGCTGCACTGATCCTCCCCCCCTGCACTGATCCTCCCCCCTCCTCCCCCCTGCACTGATCCTCCCCCCCGTACTGATCCTCCCCCCTCCTCCCCCACTGCACTGATCCTCCCCCCCGTACTGATCCTCCCCCCTCCTCCCCCACTGCACTGATCCTCCCCCCCGTACTGATCCTCCCCCCTCCTCCCCCACTGCACTGATCCTCACCCCTCCCCCCCGCACTGATCCTCACCCCCCCCGCACTGATCCTCACCCCCTCCTCCCCCCCGCACTGATCCTCCCCCCTGCACTGATCGTCCCCCCCTCCTCCCCCCCCGCACTGATCCTCCCCCCACTCCTCCCCCCCGCACTGATCCTCCCCCCCCGCACTGATCCTCCCCCCGCACTGATCCTCCCCCCGCACTGATCCTCCCCCCACTC